>NW_015163631.1:296936-305445 GCF_001447785.1 Gekko japonicus
CCCCCCCCGGGCGCCTCCCGTCACCTCCCCCTGCCTCCCCCCGCCCCCACTGCAGCCTCTCTGCCGGGCAAAGAAGCCACAGGGGGTGGCGGCCGGCGGCGTGGGAGACGGGGTGGCGGCGAGGAGCAAGCAGGATCGCGGGGGTGCGGAGCTCTGAAGTGCAGAGCCACAGCCGCCCGCAAGCCATGCCCCCCATGCGCCGCCGGCGGGTTTCCCGGCAAAAGCTTCCCTGGCTGCCTCCGCCGGGCACTCCTGAGTTGCTAAGGGTGCCAGAGAGGCGGGTGCCCGGTTAGGGCGGTGGCAGCGGGTTGTGGGGGTTGTGGGGGCAGGGCGCAGTTTGGCACCCCTGAGGGCCAGTGCGCCCTAGGCCAGACACTAGCTGGCCTAGTGATAGAGCTGGCCCTGTCACCAGCCAGCTGGCCAGTGGGAGTGCCCTGCCCCCCAAAGAGCCCCATCACACCTGACGAACCCAGTGTGATGACATCATCCAGAGGTGACGTCATTGTGCTGGGCACGTCAAGGGGGGGACGCTCTAGCATTTGGGTAAAAACTCTATGGTGACCATAGAGCTTTTTACACCCAAATGCTAGAGTGTCCCCTGAACAACATGTCTGGCGTGATGACATCACTTCTGGGTGACATCATTGCAGCGCGTGTGCACTTTGCTCATGCACCAGAAGACTGCGGGAGCTGGGCTGGAGCCCCCCGCTGGGACGCAGGTAAGACCTGGCAACCCTAAGCTATCCTAGGCAGGCTATCCTAGGAGCTGCGGGGCCTCAGCTGCTGCCCGTCAGTGCCTACCTCTGATGATGGCCCTGGCCCAACACCAGCAATCCAAAAGCTGTGCTGCAGGCTCAAACTGAACTCCTGGACTGCCCCTCATCTATCCTTGCTCTGTGCTAAAGCTGCATCAGTCCTCCTGCAGTTTAACCCCACCTACCCGGGTCATGTACACTGACCTAGTTTGCCACCCTTCAGGTTGGACAACCATAAGGAAACACCGTGATAGAACAAAACACACTTCTACTAATATGTACTTGTATCTTCATATATTGATTTACTTGCAATTCAGACTCTAGTATATCTTATACAGATACAAAAACCTAACGTACATTGTATCGACTAATAGAAAAGTCCCCCGCTACAAAGACCTCTTCCAACGCTGTAGACTATCTTGCTCCTGATAAAGGACTGATGGAAGTTGCAACGGTCATAAATGATGACTTCTCTGGTTTTCCTTCTTTAGAATGGTTGACTTATGCACAGTAAAATTGAGAGCTTTGGTTCCAGGAAAATATGTCTGCCTGAAGAACAATTTGTCGAAACATGCAATTTTTGCCTAGGAGGCGTGTTGCTTGCTTTGATGCTTGCTGAAACACTTTGTGTGGAAAATACAACTGCCTGCTGCATTTCACATGCCTGCTGAATTACTCTTTATGGAGAACATAACCGCCTGCTGCATCTGTCAACATTTATGACTCTTGCAACTTCCATTAGTCCTTTATCAGGAGCAAGATAGTCTACAGCGTTGGAAGAGGTCTTTTAGGTTTTTTTGTGTGTATAAGATATACTAGAGTCTGTATTGCAAGTAAATCAATATATGAAGATACAAGTACATATTAGTAAAGTAAAGGTAAAGGTTCCCTTGCTCGAAAGCCAGTCGAGTCCGACTCTAGGGTTGCGGTGCTCATCTCCGTTTCAAAGCCAAAGAGCCAGCGCTGTCCGAAGACGTTTCCGTGGTCATGTGGCCGGCATGACTAAACACCAAGGCGCACGGAACGCTGTTACCTTTCCACCGAAGTGGTACCTATTTATCTACTTGCAATTTCTTGCTTTCGAACTGCTAGGTTGGCAGGAGCTGGAACTAGAGATGGGAGCTCACTCCATCATGCGGCACCCAGGTCTCGAACTGCTGAACTACTGACCTTCCACAGCCTGCAGTTCAGCGTCTTAACCACTTGAGCCACCGCAGCTCCAGACATATTAGTAGAAGTGTGTTTTGTTCTATCACGGTGTTTCTTTATGGTTGTCTAACTTTGCCGCGTTCCCTGTGTGTTTGTAACCCTTCAGGTTGGGCCTGGAGATTTCCTGGAATGACAACTCCTCTCTAGCCTACAGAAATGGAGAAAATGGCTACCTTGGGAGGTGGAGTCTGTGGCGTTATACCCTGCCAAGGTCCCTCCCCTCCCCAAACCTTGCTCTCCCCAGGCTCTAGCCCCAGCCCTCCAAGGATTTCCCAACCAGGATCTGGGAACTCTGGCTGTCCCTTTAATCGTCTTTGCCTTCTGTCTGTCTGTAGCCGGGTCCAGGCGCAGCAGCGCTGGAGCGGAGGCCAAGCCCCCACCTTGGCAAAAGGCCAGGCCGCCAGGAGAAGCCGGCCCTGACTAATTGCTTTGGTCCGTCCTGTCTGCCCCTCAGGCCCAGGCTCCGCGGCATTACACAGTCATTCAGTCACTAAAAGTTAGACAAATGGAATATTTTCGCATTTTGGATTTAGGGTTCAGCCCCAGTGCCTTAGAATAATGGGCACATGCTATCAAGCCAACCGTTTGATTTGCAGGATTTCATGCGCCATACATTTGGCTCTCGTTTGAAATCTCCGTGCAGGAAGAGAGCCCCAATTTGCACCTCCTGGGGTCCTCTGGGGCTCGGCCGGCCCAGCCCTCTTCGCTGACCCAACAGGGCTAAAGTCGGAAAAGGGCCAGTTACATGCTGAGCTAGAGTGGATTAGTGGGAGTTGTTCAACTGTGACATTTCTGCCAGCTCAGACTAGCAATTGCTTAGCACATAACCCGTAGTAAATAGGAGAGAATAAGCAACTTTCCCATCCTAAAAAAACAAAAACAAAAAGGGTAGTAGAGAAGCCTACATTTCTCTTTGCCGAAAGAAGCCAATCCAAAGTATGGCTTTAGGTAGATATGTGATAATTTTCAGATGCATCCCGCTGGCTATCGAAATGACACGGTTGCTTCCACACCAGCCATTTATAGAACTAGTTTTTACAAAGAATCGCTGCAAGCCAGTCGCATTCCATAATTTCCTTTTGATTTCTTTCTTTTTTTTAAAGGACCTGATTTCAGGTGATATTTTAGTTTTTAAATGATGATAAATGGCGCCAGCTGGCCACGTGTGCACTGACAACATGCTTAATAAGGCTTCCCACTTCCTGCCTCTTTTAAGGCAGCATCCCTTAGCCTAATTCGCTGCTTCCCGACTCCTCTCCATGGCTTTCCTGAGTGGATCCTTAATCAGTTCTTGGGATCTGAGTGTGTGCTTTAATTGCTGTTCTTCTCTTTGCAGTGTGATCAGCTGTTCATTAAATTTTTATCATAATCCTGCAATTATGGAATCGCGATAATGAAATATAAATGAGTAAACAATTGCTTTGGCTATAAAGGGCAAAGCAGTAAGCAAATCCTCTTCCCATCACAGTCCCTATGAAAAGGAACACATTTAAGACCCAGTCAGGAATCTCTTGGCCACTTTGAGCAGAAAGGCAGATGGAGAAAGAGGTACTTTTCTCCCTTTCTCACAATACAAGAACTCGTGGGCACTCCATGAAATTGCTGAGCTGTCGGGTTAGAACGGATAAAAGGAAGTACTTCTTCACCCAAAGAGTGATTAACACTTGGAATTCACTGCCACAGGAAGTGGTGGCGGCTACAAGTATGGACGGCTTCAAAAAGGAATTAGATAAGTATATGGAGCAGAGGTCCATCAGTGGCTATTAGCCACAAGAACCTAGCAGTTCGAAAGCAAGAAATTGCAAGTAGATAAATAGGTACCACTTTGGTGGGAAGGTAACAGCATTCCGTGCGCCTTGGTGTTTAGTCATGCCGGCCACATGACCACGGAAACGTCTTCGGATAGCGCTGGCTCTTCGGCTTTGTAACGGAGATGAGCACCGCAACCCTAGAGTCGGATTCGACTGGCTTTCGAGCAAGGGAACCTTTACCTTTACTTTATAGATAGGGACTCTGGGGCAAGTGATGCTCTGTCATCTTGGTGCTTGGGGGAGTCAACAGTGGGAGGGCTTCTAATGTCCTGGCCCCACTGGTCGACCTCCTGATGACACCTGGTATTTCTGGCCACTGTGTGATACAGAGTGTTGGACTGGATGGGCCTTTGGCCTGATCCAACATTGGCATCTCTTATGTTCTTATGTTCTTATGTTCTTATGTTCTTAAATTAAGCGAAGAGAAGCGAAAGTGCTCATACTGTGAAACAAACAAAGAGAATAGCATCTAAAAAGGACAGTGGCTAGAAGAAGCAGGACTTTTGCTGAATGGGGCTGTCTTCCAAGTAAATATCTAACTGGATCTTGCTAATGGAGCATGGCAGGAATGTTATGGGAAATGTAAGGCCCTATATTTAATAATTATTAGAACCCCCATTTCAGTTCCCCTTTCAAATGACTGAGAAAAAGGAATCCTTTAGGAACATCAAAATGTTGTAGAGTGGAAGATTAAACCAGGGCTGTGCAATGGGCAACCCAAGGTGGATGCAGCTTGTTAAACCTGTTTTTGCTGCTGACCTGGGAGCTGGTTCACATGTACATGTTCATCACTTGAGTACCAGTAATTTGAGTACCACCAGCATCTAAAAAGGGCAGTGGCTAGAAGAAGCAGGACTTTTGCTGAATGGGGCTGTCTTGCAGATTAATGCCGGAGACAAGAGTTTTCATCATTGTTAGAGTTAACTGTGGGGCAACTGGGGTAACTGCCCTCGGCCCCTGCACTGAAGGTCTGATCACCAAGCTGCCCTGGTTGCCAGCCGCTGCTGCCCTCTCTGCCACCGTCTCGTCTAGAAAGGCGATGATGGCAAGGGTATCGTTCAGGCAGTGACCAGCAATCCCACTCACTACCTTACAGCTGGTTGCATGGGCTGGCCGGGGCCTGACCACTGCTTGAGCTGTCGGGTGGGGAGAGACCCCGGATGGCCCTACAGGTGAGCTGCCTGAGCCTCAGGCAGCACTGGGGCAGTCAGTTGTAGGGCAGGGCGTGTGTCTCCAACAGCAGTACAGCTGACTGCTGCCGCACCCACCATACCCAGTGATTCTGGGGCCCCATCCTTGGCTTTTGCCAGTGCTCCAGAATCGCTAAGACTGCCCCTGACGTTTACATCACCTTGCATACGTGGGGGCAGAGCAGCATGCTTTGAGTATCAGACGAGGATCTGGGAGAGCCAGGCACAGATCCCCACTCTGCCATGGAGGCTTGCGGGGTGACCTTGGGCCAGTCACTCTTGGCCTAACCTACCTCCCAGGGCTGTTGTAAGGATTAAAATGGAGGAGAGGAGAATGGCGTAAGCCGTTTTGGGTTCCCAGCTGGGGAGAAAGTCGGGTTACAAATGAAGTAGTTTGGTGTAGCAGTTAAGTGCGCAGACTCAAACCTGGGAGAACTGGGTTGATTCCCCACTCCTCCACGCACAGCTGCTGGATGACCTTGGGCAAGCCATAGTTCTGTCAGAGCTGTTCTCTCAAGGGCAGTTCTCGAGAGAGCTCTCTCAGCCCCCACCTACCTCAGCCCCCACCTACCTCACAGGGTGTCTGTTGTGGGGAGGGGAAGGGGAAGGAGATTGTAAGCTGCTCTGAGACTCCGAGTGAAGGGTGGGTTATAAATCCAATCTCCTCCTCCTCTTCTTCTTCTTTTAAAAAAAGAAGGTAAAGACACCCTGACCTGGATAGCCCAGGCAAGCCCAATCTCATCAGATCTTGGAAGCTAAGCAAGGCCGACCCTGGCAAGTACTTGGAAGGGAGACCTCCAAGGAGTGCCAGGGCTAGGATGCAGAGGCAGGCAATCAAGCCACCTCTTTGAAAAACGTCCTAGCCCCACTAGGGGTCAAGACAAGTCAACCGTGACTTCCAGGCGCACACACACACACAAACAAAATACTCACCAAAAAAAAAGAAGAACGTAAAATGAAAATGGGAGAGGAATGTGTTCCACCCCGAGCCCCTTAAAGTGGAGTTCACACATTCAGCTGCCAGGCATCAAGGTTAGAGAAATCAAGAGAAGTGCCTGTATTGTGTGAACCAGGAGAGTTGTCAAACCGCTGCCAGGCCACCCGCGACATAACTGATGGGCTGCATTCAACTCGGGGGGGGGGGGTCACCAGCAGCATTAAAACAAGCTCCAGCTCACCACGGTGCACAAACAGTCAGTAAGGCATTGACAAGCAAATGTTTGAGTAGCTTGGCAAAAGACTTAATTTGCAACCCAGCACAAAAAAATCAAAGATCCCTGTCAGTAGATGAGCTGTTCTCCCCGGAACGCACCTGGGAAAGCTCTGGCAGGTAGGGGGAAAAATTTTTTCCAGCGAGAGTAATTAAGGAATTGCCCACTGTATCAACTTTTGTAGAACGATTCTGGTCTGCAGAATTTGATACCCACTAGGGATCTAATACAAACTCACTGCCTGATCCCTCCTAAAAACGAACAGCTGAGATGTAACTCACAGATGCACACGTGCACACCCGCGCGCACGCACACACACAGAGAGGCAAAATACAAACACTTTACATTTCCTCCATTTCTTGTAAGGAAAGGTGTTATCTGTTTGAACTCAACTGGCAAGAAGAACCCCGGTGATCTTTCAAATGTCAGAAAATAAAAACCTGTATTTTGCTGAAGTAACCAGAGTTGGTGCCATGTTATACACAGTGGGCAAGTGTGGGGTGTGCTTGTTTCTCTTTCAATATCGTGCTTAGTCTTCATGTGCAAGAACCAGAGGTCATTTCGGGGGGATCGCGGGGGATCGCAGTTCCCCGGGTGAGGTGCAGGGGGCGGGGCACCCGACGAAGCCTCGCCCCTTCTTCCGGCCGCCCCCTTCTTCCAGCCTCATTCTGTTGCAGAAGAAGCAGGAGGGTAAGTTGGCGTCCTCCCCCTCTGCCTGGCCAAGGCCACTCCACGTGGCCTCCGCAAGGACTCCCAGCCCCATCCAGGAGCTTCCCCGAGGTAGCTGTGTTAGTCTGTTGCTGCAAAATAGTCCAAGAGTTCAAATAGCACCTTTAAGACTAACAAATAGCATCTTTAAGACTAACCTTTAAGGCTAAGACTAATTGAGTGATGGGTGTGGCCTTATGACACACTTCCGGTGATGTCAGGGGGTGTGGCATATGCTAATGAGTTATGCTAATGAGTTCCCCTAGCTCTTTTTCTACGAAATGACCCCTGGCAAGAACAGAAACCTGTCGGGGGAGGACTCTCCAATGGGAGTCATCCACTTCTGCTGTGAACATTCAACATCAGAAGTGTGGGGACTGAGCACAGTGTTGTGCAGTGGTTAGAATGCCAGGCAGAGAGAGCTGTCAGGACACTGTCAACTTATGGCAACCCTGGACTTCCTTGGTTGTCTCCCATCCAAATACTAACCAGGACCGACCCTTCTTAGCTTCTGAGATCTGACAACATCAGGCTAGCCTGGGCCGTCCAGGACATGGCAAGGGAGTTGCACCCTGGCATGCAGAAGGTCCCAGGTTCAATCCTTGCCATCTCCAGCAAAAAGGAGCAGGCAGAAGGTGATGGGAAGGACCTCTCCCTGAGACCCTGGAGAGCCACTGCTGGTCTGCGCAGACAATACTGGCCTTGATGGCGCAGTGGTCTAATTCAGTATAAGGCAGCTTAATATGTAGGGTTGCCAACCAGTTTCCCCTCTAAGCTGAGTCAGTGTGAGCCAGCTCACAGTTTTGTATCCTCCGGCTCACACCTTTTTGTCTTCGCTCAGGAAGGATGGCTCCAGAACACACTAATTTATGCAGCAGCCAAATCGCTCGCTCACAACTTTACTGCCAGCAGCTCACCAAGTAGAATTTTTGCCCACAAGACTCCACAGCTTAGAGGGACCGTTGTTGCCAACTCCCCGTTGGGAAATAACTGGAGATTTTGGAGGCAGAGCCTGGGAAGGGCGGGATTTGGGGAGGAGAGGGACTATAAGGCCACGTAGTCCTCCTTCCAAAAGAGCCATTTTCTCCAGGTGAACTGATCTCTTGTCACCTGGTGGTCAGTTGTAATTCCAGGAGATCTCCAGCCACCGCCTGGAGGTTGGCAACCCTAATTCATATGGGTTCACATTGGGAAGAAAGACGGGATACAAATGAAGCAAATAAATAAACATGGCCCCGGTCACACGGGCCGGATATCTCGGGAGGGAGGCGTGGCTAATTGCCCCGGCGCAGTTTGATCTGCGATTACGCGATCCGACGCACCGGCGGCACACCACGGCTCCTTCCCTCGGCGCCGGCGGGTAAACAAGGGTGGCGATCACATGACGTTCCTGCGGCGCGGCAAAGAAGCGGCATGGCGCAATCACACAAGCAATGGCTAGGCGCCGCTGCCGTGACAAACGGGGTCTTTTTTTTTTTAAGCCGAAACGGCACTTTCACTTTCCTCTTTGTGCGCATGCATTGTTGGGTGCTTGTGCGCATCTTGTGGAGAGTTGGGGGGGGGGAACTGTTTGCGAAGGGACATGGGCGGGGGCCGGATACCACCCCCCGAAACGCGATCAGACG
>NW_015163631.1:305468-306800 GCF_001447785.1 Gekko japonicus
TATGTAGATCAGGGGTAATTTCCAGCCAGAACGCCTGTGTGTTAAATACTTTCACCCTTGCCCTGGGCTCCTGCGGGCTTGGGCGTGGGGAGAGAGACAAGGCTGAAGGGGCTTGGATCTAAGAGAGCTCTTAGATCAGGGGGTGAGGCATATGCAAATACGTTATGCTAATGAGCTCCTGCACCTCTTTTTCTACAAAATGACCCCTGAAGATGACAGGATGCCCAATAACAGACCCACGAGCGTTCTCCCAGTGTCTTTAATGGTATTTAAAAGCATCTGTCTCTGAAGAGGCGTGCGTGCACACAAAAGCGTATACCTTAGATAAAACCTTTCTTGGTCTTAAAGGTGCCACTGGACTCAAACTTTCTTCTGCTGCTTCAGACCAACAGGAAAGGACAATAGAGATGGGGGTTGGGGAGGCTTGAAGCCTTTCCCCAATAGAAGTCAGGGCCCCTAGGCTGAGACTGCTTGTTTGTTTAATTAAAGTATCTGTTAACTGCCTAATTCAAAATATTGCCCGAGACAGCTACATCCGTAGTCCAAACTATCCTAAATAACGATGCAGCATTCAAAGCCATTGAAGCAGCAGATTAAAACAATATATTTTTAAAAAACCATGAAAATAAACCTCAAATAAAGCACAAAGGACACAAATTTCTTAGCCAGATCACTTATAAATATTTTAGTGTTGAAGGTATGGGCTGGTCTGTGGCTCAGTGGGGGAGCCTCTGCTTTGCATGCAGAAGGTCCCAGGTTCAATCCCCAGCATCTCCAGTTAAAAGGACGCGGCAGTAGGTGATGTGAGAGACCCCTGCCTGAGACCCTGGAGAGCTGCTGCCAGTTTGAGCGGACAGTACTGACATTGACGGACCGATGAAGAGGCTCTGCTTTGCATGCAGAAGGTCCCAGGTTCAATCCCCGGCATCTCCAGTTAAAAGGACGCGGCAGTAGGTGATGTGAGAGACCCCTGCCTGAGACCCTGGAGAGCCCTGCCAGTCTGAGTAAACCAGACTGACCTTGATAGTCCTTTATGGTCTGACTTGGTATAAAGAAGCTTCATGTGTTCAAAAGCCGACCACAACAGACAATATCCAGCTCCACGTGAGTCCATAAACGGCTGGGAGAATAGAAATGTTTTTAATTTGACATGGGAGTTAAACGCTAGGCACCAGGCAAGCTGCTACAGGGAGCAGGGGTCATTTCGTAGAAAAAGAGCTAGGGGAACTCATTAGCATAACTCATTAGCATATGCCACACCCCCTGACATCACCGGAATTGTGTCATAAGGCCACACCCCCTGACATCACCGGAAGTGTGTCATAAGGCCAC
>NW_015163631.1:307447-308855 GCF_001447785.1 Gekko japonicus
AAGGCCCTCCCTGGCCCCAGGCAGGCAGGGGTGGGGAGAGGCAGGGAGGAAGCAACTTACCCTCCCTCTTCTCCTGCCTCCTCCTGGCTGAATGAGGGCCGGAAGCGGGGCGGCCGGTAGCAGGGGGCGGGGCTTTGTCATGTGCCCCACCCCCCCTGTACCTCACCCGGGGGAACTGCGTTTCCGTGGTCATGTGGCCGGCATGACTAAACACCAAGGCGCACGGAACACTGTTACCTTCCCACCGAAGTGGTCCCTATTTATCTACTTGCCATTTCTTGCTTTCAAACTGTGATTGCCATCTAACAGCCTAAGCGCGGAGACTCGGGGGACCGTGTGATCAGGCTACCGCGCGTTATTTTGCTCGAGGGGCGAACAGCCATGCCTCCCCCCCGTGTTATCTGGCCCATGTGACCGGGGCCCAAGTTTGCTTTTTATTAACATTATAAACGAGACTGCCAAAACAGATATTGATAATGATATTTATTTGTCCAATGATATTTGTAGGCTTGATGGGGGGGGTCCTTTGGAAACGCATTTAAAGTTGCTTTCTTTCTCTGCTCCCCCCTCGCCTCAAGCCTACCCAGGGCGGGGAACACTGACTGGGGGAGGGAAGACCGATCGGGGACTGGAGGCATGCCTCTCCTTCACTTCCCCAGCTGCCCTGCTGGGAGCCACACAATGTGTGTGAAAGAGCCACAGTTGGGCCACCCCTGCACTAGAGGATCCCGTCTTTCTGAGTCCAACCCCGGGTCTGCTGCAAGTGCTCTGGGAGTTCCCTGTCCAGCGCTCCCAGGGGCTTTGCAAACTTCTCAGGGCACGTGAGGACCCAGTTCCGATGGGGGTGTGTGGGGATACTGAAGCCTTCTCCCTCTGCACTGTTTTCCCAGCCTGAAATGACACCCCCCCCCCCCAAGGATCTGCTTGTGCTCCACCAGTTTGGTGCAGTGGTTAAGTGCGCAGACTCTAATCTGGGAGAACTGGGTTTGATTCCCCACTCCTCCACTTGCACCTGCTGGATGACCTTGGGCAAGCCGTAGTTCTGACAAGAGCTGTCCTTGAAAAAGAGCCATTTCTGTCAGAGCTCTCTCAGCCCCACCTACCTGTTGTGGGGAGGGGAAGGGAGAGGAGTTTGTAAGCTGCTCTGAGACACCTTTGGGTAGTGAAGGGCATGGGGTATAAATCCAATCTTTTCTTCTTCTTCTCTCATTTGTGTGTAGTGCATAAGTTTCTCCAACAGGACCTTTAATAGACAACTGTAGTGGTGCCCAAACTGGAAGCAGGACTAGGGAAAGGTGTGTTTAACCCTTTCCTGAGGACATTTCTCCTGATGTAACCCCCAAAGCTATGGTTGCCAAGCTCCAGAAGTACAACTGATCTCCAGGTGACAGAGATCAATTCCGGGGGG
>NW_015163631.1:309082-312523 GCF_001447785.1 Gekko japonicus
TTAGAGTCCGCGCACTTAACCGCTACACCAAACTGGAGAAGAGAGGAAGAAGAAGAAGAAGAGATTGGATTTATACCCCGCCCTTCACTACCTAAAGGTGTCTCAGAGCAGCTTTCCCTTCCCCTCCCCACAACAGACACTCTGTGAGGTGGATGGGGCTGAGAGAACTCTGACACAAACTGCTCTTTTTCAAGGACAGCTGTGCCAGAGCTTGTGACTGACCCAAGGTCACATCAGCAGGTGCAAGTGGAGGAGTGGGGAATCAAACCCGGTTCTCCCAGATTAGAGTCCGCACACTTAACCACTACACCAAAATGGAGAAGAGATTGGTTTTATACCCCACCCTTCACTCGGCATCTCAGAGCGGCTTACAGACTCCTTTCCCTCCCCCTCCCCACAACAGACACCCTGTGGGGCTGAGAGAGCTCTGAGAACTGTCCTTGAGAGAACAGCTCTTTTCAGAGCTATGGCTTGCCCAAGATTATCCAGCAGCTGCAAGTGGAGGCGTGGGGAATCAAACCCGGTTCTCCCAGATCAGAGTCCGCGCACTTAACCACCGCACCAAACTACCAAACAAGCGTGCTTTAAGCTCCTGGCCTCACGGATTGACACTGGCTCCCACCATTTGTAGTCGATTGATTTCCCGCCTGGTATCGATGCAACCCCACCGGCCTTTCAGGTCCTTGGAAGCGCACGGCGCATGGTCTGCACGCTTCCCGAGTTCAGCGCTGTTGTGGCTGCAGCCAGAGTTAACATCTGTTCCCCCACCCCACCCCCAATACCTGCTCCTGCTCCCTGTAACTTGTCATGACATTTGTTGACAACCCTATTGGAGGCACCTCTGGATGTGACGGAGACGGATCTTTCGCTCCCCGACAGTCTATGAAAGCGAGGGAGCTCGGAGGCAAAGGCCAGGGCGGGGAGAGGTGCCGAGGAGCCATCAATACCGGGGATTGAAAAAAGGGCCTCCGCAGCCACCCTCGCCTGATGAGGAGGCCCCTCACCTGGGCCCCAGTGCACCGCCTCCAATTAAATCAAAATGGTTTGTTTTTAATGGTCTTTTACACTGACAAGTGGGCTATCATTCCGGGCCTCGATAGCTGTCAGGGAGCCGAGGCAAATTCTCCGTTGATAATGCCCAATGGTTCCAATTAGGAGCCGAGGCCGCTCCTGGTGCGCTAACGATTCCCCAGTCTCCCCCAGGCCCCTTCGGCGCTGGCTGTTTCGTCTCCCCGCCGCCCCCCCTCCGCCGCAAATTACTGACACAAAACGGAGGCGCCCCGGCGTCTCCTCACCACGCCAGGCCTGGGCCTGTAGGGCTTAATGAGGTGTTGGAAGTTTTTTGCGGCTCTTCCGCTAAATTCTTTTCTTGTTTGACAGCTGCTCGAGTGTTGACCTTATAAAAGATTTAGTGTTTCTCATTATTTTCTGCCAAGCATCGCCAAAGTGATGGCTTTCCCAGAGATCATTTGCATCCGGATGCGTGTGTACGGAGATGCACCGGTACAGCGTGCGCCGCCATGGGGCATGTGTTTGCAGGTGCGTGGCCCCCGCCGGACTTTCCCCACTGGAAAGTCGCCTAGCCAGGGCCACATGGGTGTCTCCCTCACAGATAAAGGCCGAGCTTTCTGAAATTCCTGCGGGCCTCGGAAATATATATCACTTCAGTGGAGAAGGAATCTCCGTTACTTGTTTCCACCCGCCAAAAAAAACCGAACAAGAAGCACCAGCCCGGCCAGACCTTCAATATCCAAGGCCAGTCTGTGCATTCAGTACAGCCCGTCTGGTACTGTACCATGTCAGAAATACAGGAGGAGAGGACCAAATTTTATTCTTGTTCCACAACCAGTGTTTGGAAACCTAGTGTGCAAGCTTCACTTCATACTGTTTTCCAATATTCAGGGAGAACATAAGAACATAACAGAAGCCATGTTGGATCAGGCCAATGGCCCACCCAGTCCAACACCCTGTGTCACACAGTGGCCAAAAATACCAGGGGCCATCTGGAGGCCCACCAGCGGGGCCCAAATTCCAGAAGCCCTACAACTGTTGCCCCCCCCACACCTTTCTTGGTCCAATATTCACATTGGTTATCTTATTGTAATATGTATTAAAAGTTACGTGTACCTCAGTATTGTTTGACCTCTGCAGAAGGCCCCAATAAGGCAGAAATGCATCAGGTCACGCGTATTGGCCCCTGTGTTTAGGTCACCTTTACTTTTTTACGAGGCTTTCATTGGGCCCTTATATGTTTTTAACTGTCTTTCTAATAAATACCTGTAGTTTTGTATACTATACGTTTCAACTAGGTTTTTAATATTGGCTCTTTATATATTGGCTCAAGTGGTTAAGACGCTGAACTGCAGGCTGTGGAAGGTCGGTAGTTCAGCACTTTGAGACCCGGGTGCCGCATGACAGAGTGAGCTCCCGTCTCTAGTTCCAGCTCCTGCCAACCTAGCAGTTCGAAAGCAAGAAATTGCAAGTAGATAAATAGGTACCACTTTGGTGGGAAGGTAACAGCGTTCCGTGCGCCTTGGTGTTTAGTCATGCCGGCCACATGACCACGGAAACGTCTTCGGACAGCGCTGGCTCTTCAGCTTTGAAACGGAGATGAGCACCGCAACCCTAGAGTCGGACGGACTCGACTGGCTTTCGAGCAAGGGAACCTTTACCTTTACCTTTGTGGTTCTTGATTCCAGTTTTTGGGTCAGGTTTGTTTCCCCCTCCCTGTGTCTTACTGCCCCCCCCCCAGCACCAAGAATACCGAGCATCCCTGCCCTAGAGGTTTTGTGACTGAGTGAACTGGGTTACATTGCCCATTTGGCATTCTCTCTCTCTCAAACAATACATAATGACTGATAATCATGCACTGTTTCCTACCCACTTCCCCAAGGCGTGTGTGGTTTTTTCCGCTACAAAAGCAGCCTCCCAGGCTGTGATTCATTCATTCATTTATTTATTTGCTTCCTCCGTACCCCAGCCAGCCTTCCTTCCCAGTGAGGAGCTACAGCAACTTATGTCCTTCTTCTTTTCTCCACCATTTTATCCTCCCAACAACCCTGTGAGGTAGGTTAGTTAGACTAAGTGTGTGACTTGCCCCAGGTCACCTGGCAAGCTTCTACGGCAGAGTGTGAATTTGGATTCAGGACACCCAGATCCTAGTCTGACCTTCTAGCTGCTACACCAGCACTGGCTGTCCCATAATCTCCAATGGAGGGAGCGGTGGCGCAGGCAGTACGCCTGCGGTTAACATCAATAGCGAACAGCCACAATGGCTGTTCGAATCCCCACCGCGGCCGGGTTGAGCCCCCGGCCCCCGTCCCAGCTCCCGCCAACCCAGCGGCTCTAGTAACAACAAGAGGAATGGGTACCTGCCCTAGGTGGCAGGGGGCACCCTCCTCCTGGCTCTGTGCCGGGAGTGCGGTCAGCAGCAGCGGAGAG
>NW_015163631.1:312951-313407 GCF_001447785.1 Gekko japonicus
AAAGGAACAACGAGGCCGCCAGAGAGGAAGAAGGACTATGCCGCATGGGTGCTGGTAGGATATCCCCTCCCCAAGAGAATTGTGGCCCTAGCTAGGTATTAACTACGCAGTAGTTCATTGTAAACCGCTCTGAGACCCATTAGGGGTCATGGGCGGTATATAAATCCCATGTAAATAAATAAAGAAATGGAAGAATGAGGAGGGAGAGGCAGTCCTTTCTCCTCTACCGGTTTTCCGCCTCCAAGTCACCTGGCTACTTTGCAGAAAGGCAGATAACTCTGCTTCACCCAGGGGTCATTTCCTGCAGGAGCGCACAGGAGCGGCGCTCCGGCAGTAAAGAGCCCAGGGGGCGGGCACATGCAACAAGCCCCACCCCCTGCTCCCAGCCTCCCAGCAGTCCTCAGTCAGAGCAAGAAGCAGCCAGGTAAGCTGCAGAGCCCCCCCCCCCCCCCGCCC
>NW_015163631.1:313541-314662 GCF_001447785.1 Gekko japonicus
GCGGTGGGTGTTGCCTTCTGACACACTTCCGGTGATGTCAGGGGGTGCGGCACATGCAAATAAGTCATGCTAATGAGCTCCTGCACCTCTTTTTCTATGAAATGGCCCCTGGCTTCACCTATTGACTATAATACAAGTTCTTTAAAGGGAAGGAATGGGAGGTGTCAGAATGGAGCTCGCAGCAATTTTCTGTAGAAAGACTTGTCTTTGAAAGCCTAGAGACGGGGAACAGCTACGGGGAAATTTAACACGAATTGTGTGCCGAATTGTGTACACGGAACAGAAGCAACTCAGTTAAAGCCTGAAGGAAGCTCCAGACAGCAGGCAGGCCAGGAAGACTGTGGCCTTCCCACAGTGGCCACTGGAATTCTAGACGGACAGCCTCCATCAATGGGCAAAGGTCTCCCAGTTTGCTCAAGCCAAAAAGCCAGCTTGAGCTGGTAGCTTCTATGAGAATCTGAGTGTCACCTGACCGATTCTGGCCAAGTAGTGCAAGGACTTGGCTTCCTGGGATGGGCTCCCTGCCGTTCCCCTCCTACCCACCCCTGCTGTGGATCGGAATCATCCCGTACGGGCTCAGACCCTCACGTAAGGTCAGCATGGTGGGGTGGGGGGCAGTGCCAACATAGACATAGCCAGGGTTGCCAGCTCTGGGCGGGGAAATACCTGGAGATTTAGGGGATGGAGCCTGGGGAGGGCGGGGTTTGGGGAGGGGAGGGACCTCAGCAGGGTATGATGCCGTAGAGTCCACCCTCCAAAGCAGCCATCTCCCTGCTTTAGTTCCCAACCTGCTGAAAGGGCCCATCTGATTCCACCTTGTGGCCTCAACAGATTTATATTGCTGCTACCAGAAGACAAGAAATTGGATTTATACCACACCCTTCACTCAGAGACTCAGAGCGGCTTACAAGCTCCTTTCCCTTCCCCTTTGCCCAGCAGACACCCTGTGAGGTAAGTAGGTGGGGCCGAGAGAGCTCTCTCAAGAACTGCTCTTTTTCAAGGACAGCTCTGACAGAACTACGGCTTGCCCAAGGTCATCCAGCAGCTGCAAGCGGAGGAGTGGGGAATCAAACCCGGTTCTCCCAGATTAGAGTCTGCGCACTGAACCACTGCACCAAACT
>NW_015163631.1:314800-315027 GCF_001447785.1 Gekko japonicus
AGATAGATAGATAGATAGATAGATAGATAGATCTTCTCCAGGTCAATGAATCTTGGTTGTCTGGAGATCAATGGTAATAGCAGGAGATCTCCAGGTGCCACCTGCAGGTTGGCAGCCCTAGCAGTAGCGCCACCTGGCAGTGTCTTCTCCTTTCCCATGCCACTTGAAATGCGCTCAGCCAACAAAATCCTGGATAGGAGGCTGGGTTGCCGGGTCCCAACGACGCT
>NW_015163631.1:315038-333549 GCF_001447785.1 Gekko japonicus
CTGGTGGGGGGTAGGAGGGAACATTCCGGGAGTGGGGAGGAGTGCCACAACATGCCTATGTCACCAGGAAGTGATGTAGGCACATTGAGGATGTCAGGCAGCGATGCTCTGGTTCTAGGACAAAACTCTGTGGTAGAATTAGCTACAAATCGTAGAGTTTAGCTCAAAAACCAGAGTGTCGCCAGTCCAGTGTTCCCTCTAAGCTGAGTTAGTGCGAGCTAGCTCACCGTTTTTTAGCCTCCGGCTCACACATTTTTGTCTCAGCTCAGGAAGGGACGGCTCCAGAGCAAACTAATTTATGCAGTGGCCAGATTGCTCGCTCACAGTCACAACTTTAATGCCAGTAGCTCACAAAGTAGAGTTTTTGCTCACAAGACGCCACAGCTTAGAGGGAGCACTGGTCGCCACCCGATGTCCTCGACATGCCCACGTCACTTCCGGGTTACGTAGGCACATGGCAGTTATTTCCAGCTTCTCGCAGGTAAGAGGGGGTCATTTGGGGGGGGGAGGAGTGCCTGAAAACGGGATACCCCCCACCCAGGCCAGGGGGTCTGGCAGCCCTAGCAAGTGGCACTGCTCTCACCAACAAGATGCCTCCGTTTGGGAGTTCTGGCAAGGCAAGTGCAAGCAGGACCACCCCTTTGGGCCAGCTGGTTGCCACTCCCAGTCCATGATTCTCTCTGTGGACCGCCAGCGGCTGGCCCAGCTCTCGACTTGGTGGTAGTTCCTTGCTAACCAGAGAGTTTCAAACTGTGTCAGAGGCAAATTGGATGGCTGCAGGGACGAGGCCTTCTGGCCCAAGTAGGGAGGGAAGAGGAACCACCAACTCATTTTTGCAACAGTGACATGTTGTAGGTCAAAAACAGATCGGCCACAGCCACAAGGCATATCCTGGTTTCCCTGCCCATGGCTTCTCCCAAGGAATCTTGGGAAACAGAGTTTGGTGAGAGTGGTAAGAGATCCCCGCTTACCGCCCTTATAGAACGACGGGTACCGTTCCAGCATTCCTCGAGAAAAGCCCGTTTCAGGTTGCCGTGCAGATGCACTGTATAAAGGAAACAGTCATTCCAGACAGATATAATACAAAATCATGGTTTGTTTTGACAGTGAGATCAGGATTTGGCCGTCAGATGATCAGTCAAGTGCTGGTTTCTTTGCCTTCACCCTAGCAGGCACCTCTTGAAGCCAGGGTTGCCAGCTCCGGGTTGGGAAATAGTTGGAGATTTGGAGGGGTGAAGGCTGAGGATTCGGAAAGGAGAGGGACTTCAGCCAGTTTGGTGTAGTGGTTAAGTGCGCGCGGACTCTAATCTGGGAGAACCGGGCTTGATTCCCCACTCCTCCACTTGCAGCTGCTGGATGACCTTGGGCAAGCCGTAGTTCTGATAAGAGCTGTTCTTGAAAAACAGCAGTTTCCATCAGAGCTCTCTCTGTCCCACCTACCTCACAGGGTGTCTGTTGTGGGGAGGGGGAGGGAAAGGAGTTTGTAAGCCGCTCTGAGACTCCTTTGGGTAGTGAAGGGCAGGGTATAAATCCAATCTCTTCTTCTCTTCCTCAGTGGGGTATAATGCCAGATGGTCCACCTTCCAAAGCAGCCATTTCTTCCAGGTAAACTGATATTTCTGTTGCCTGGAGATCAGATCCCAGGAAATCTCCAGCCACCACCTGGACGTTGGCAACCCTGTGACAATAGCTGGGGATTGTGTGAGGCAGACGGCAGGGAACAGACCAGGAAGTCTGCATTCTTATCAGGGCAGTCCTAGTGATTCTGGGGACTTGGCCAGAAGTCAAGGATGGTCCCCCCAAAATCACTCAGGGAGTGTGGGGGAAAATCAGCTGTAGAGGGCCCCCAACTGTTATACAGTTGATCCCCCCCCCCCCGTGGCTGGTTGGCTCCGGCTGAGCCGATGTATCAGGTAGAGCAGGGAAGCAACTTTGCAGTGATCGGGGCAGGCACCGACACACAGCAGACTGCCCCCCTGCCGGAGTCTCAGGTAGCACAGGGACTGCAGGATGGTGGGGGCTCCCAGAATGGGACACACACACCCCCATCACAGGGTCCAGGGCAGTTGCCTCAGATGCCCTCTGGCCGTGGGCATCAGCAGAAATTAATTAATTTCAGGTGCGGGGCAAAGTCTCCCACCAAGAGTGGTCTCAGAGATCACTCTGTTGGTGCTTCTTTCTGTGCCGTCGGTGTTTGTGTGTGTGTGTGTGTTTAAATGTAAATTGCAGAAATACCAAAATCAGTGCCCTCCCTTGCCCCTCCCTGCAGGACACCCTTGCCTCTGGCTAAGACCGAGCCATGGGTCTTATGCCACACACAGTTGTGCTTAAAACTGACTGTAGAACTCGTGGTCACTCCATGAAATTGCTGAGCAGTCGGGTCAGAACAGATAAAAGGAAGTACTTCTTCACCCAAAGAGTGATTAACACATGGAATTCACTGCCACAGGAGGTGGTGGCAGCTACAAGCATGGACGGCTTCAAAAGGGAATCAGATAAGCATATGGAGCAGAGGTCCATCAGTGGCTATTAGCCACAAGGTATAGATAGGGACTCACAGGCTAGGGCAAGGGATGCTCTGTATTCTTGGTGCTTGGGGGGGCCAACAGTGGGAGGGCTTGTAGTGTCCTGGCCCCACTGATGGACCTCCTGATGGCACCTGGTATTTCTGGCCACTGTGTGACAGAGTGTTGGACTGGATGGGCCATTGGCCTGATCCAACATTGGCTTCTCTTATGTTCTTAGTTAATGAACCAGATTCCAGCCGTGGTTATAGATTCTGGTCTGACACATCCAGACTAACCACACTCAGCAGGTCAGTTTGACTGATCACGTTCACAGGACTGAGTTCAATTAATTAAAGCCGCCCTGAGCCTGCTCTGGCGGGGAGGGTGGGTTATCAATCTGATAAATAAATAATAAATAAACAAACCACAGTTCTGCTTGCTGACTAGAGTTTGTGTTGGAATTGCAAGTTGCTTTCACTTCAGTAATTACAGAGTTAAATGTTGTTTGTTAGGAAACAGGATGTTACGTTACATAATGTATTCAACAGCGGGAATGTTTGTGGGAGTTGTTTACCCTAATGAAGTGACCTGTGACCTTTGTATTGGTCAACTAACAACTCGTTTGTGGAAATGCTTTGATCTGGCATTCATGTATTCACAAGGTTTATGGCCCTTTGTGACAAGGTTTATAGCCCTTTGTGTGAACCAGAGAGGAAGTTCTCTTCTAGAAGCCAAGACAGATAGAAAGATGTAGCTGTTAGCATAGTAGTACTGAAAGTAACTGCAAGTATGTAACCTTTTTATTTTATTTCTTTTATCCAAAGTACCTTACCCATCTTTTATTTTGTTTTATAGTGACGGTATTTTTCTTTTACTAAGTTGTGGCTCTTGTGTTTGCAATACAACCATCGACCCTGAATCTCAGAATCCCAACAGTTTGCCAGCTCTGGGTTGGGAGATTCCTGGAGATTCAGCAGTGGATCCTGGGAAGGGTGGGGTTTGCAAAGAGGAGGGACCTCAGTGGGGTATATAATGCCAAAGAGTCCACCCTGCAAAGCCGCCATTTTCTCCAGGGGAGCTGATCTCTGCAGTCTGGCGATCCGTTGTATTTGTGGGAGATCTCCAGACTTCACCTGGAGGCTGGCAACCTTAACTGAGCCAGTGTGCCTTTGGCCGTATAGTAACCTGCTACTCAGCTGCAGTGATTTGTGTCCTCCACACAATGTACCGTGAGGGGCCTTCAGCCCGTGTCTCCAATAAAAGCTTCTGTAGAGTAAATGTAGAGCTGCGGTGGCTCAAGTGGTTAAGACGCTGAACTGCAGGCTGTGGAAGGTCGGTAGTTCAGCAGTTTGAGACCTGAGTGTGCCGCATGATGGAGTGAGCTCCCGTCTCTAGTTCCAGCTCCTGCCAACCTAGCAGTTCGAAAGCAAGAAATTGCAAGTAGATAAATAGGTACCACTTCGGTGGGAAGGTAACAGCATTCCGTGCGCCTTGGTGTTTAGTCATGCCGGCCATATGACCACGGAGACGTCTTCGGACAGCACTGGCTCTTCGGCTTTGAAACAGAGATGAGCACCGCAACCCTAGAGTCGGATTCAACTGGCTTTCGAGCAAGGGAACCTTTACCTTTAGAGTAAATGCCATTTAGTCCATCGATGCAAAGTTGAGCACCAGGAAGAGGAGAGATTAGTCTCTGATGCGGACTTCTGTCACCTGCCCCTGTCAGATATGCACCTCTGGCCCCGGATTGACCTTGTCATGGCATTAATGACTGACCTGAGATTAATCCATACTTTTCAAGTGCCCCTCATAATGAGCGCAAATCTCATTTGAAGGAAACAGGGAAAGAATCCCTCTCCAATGCACTTGCCAGGGATGAGATGACACAGGTTTAAAAAATCATGGCTAGGAGAGCTCACGTGTGTGGTGTAAAATGGGAATTATCCACAGACTGATGTGAGGAGCAGTTATGAACATCTGGGAGGGAGCTGGTTGGGTATCTATAAGGGAGCTGCTCAGGGAATTTTCGCTGCTCAGACAGACTGTTAACACTCAAAACATTGTGGAGGGGGGGCCTTAACTTTTATGGCTAGAATTGCAGACTTCCTGCCCCCTCTCCCCCAGTGGTCTTCAATAGCTGCATGCAATGTTCTGCATTAGTCTGCAGTGGTGCCGTTCTGCCTGGTCTACTGCCCTCACTAAGCCTATGAACTCATCTGCTATCTGGCTTTTCATCTGCCATCGTGAAAACATGCCAGTTTATTCTACACTGAAATAAAAATGTTGCATAACCTCGCTTTATTCTCATAACTATATGTTAGATGATTGCAGATATTCATTTAGCATACCTGTCTATTCTGTTTCCCTTTGTGGTCTCTGTGCTGTCACATCAAAGGCCTACATAGGTCCCGGTTACACGGGTCGTAAAATGCGGGGGGGAAGTGTAGCAGTTTGGCCCGTCGAGGTCCCGTGGGTAGGGGCGAGGTGGCGATCACACGACGATCCTGCAGCGCGGCAGAGAAGCGGCACGGCGTGATCTCACCAATGGCATGCGCGATTCTGCGGAGCAACGGAACTTTCACTTTCCTCTTCGTGCGCATGTGCCGTTGGGTGCTTGTGTGCATCCTGTGGAGACTTGGGGGGGGGAACCTATTTGCAACAGGACATGGGCGGGCGCCGGATGCCACAGACTACCACCGGAAACACGATCAGACGCCAGCCCTTGCTCTGTGGTTTCTGGAAACTAGTACCTCGGAGGTACTAGTTTTTAACTCCATATCTTCGGCGGGAAGCCTCGGGTTCGCCATGGGAGCTCTACACTTCCCAGATGTTGTGGTGTGATCGCGCCCGGAAAATCTGCCTATCATCCGTCTCAGTAGCGTGGCTAATGCTCCGTGTGACCGCAGCCATAGAACCTCAATTCAGAGTAATCTAGAGCTAGACTTTTGGAACTTGGGCACAAACCAAACCACAAAGCAAAATTCATCTCAAATTTTGCCCTGTTCATGGTTTGCAAACTGATGTTTGTGACGGGTCTACCATCACAAACTTTTAAAGCATTTTGTGGTGGTTTGTGGTGGTTCATGGATAGAGCAGAAAGCAGGGGTTTAAAGGGACTCTGAGTCCCTTTAAACCCCTGCTTTCTGTTCTCTGCGAAAGCCGCCAAAAAAGCTGAGCAGCAGGGAACAGCTTGCTTCACATCGCTCAGCTGTTTTTCAGGCTTTGTGCAAACGTCGTTTAAAGGAACTGTAGTCCCTTTCAATGGGGTTTGCGGGGCCACAAACCAGTTCAGTTCGCAAACAAACCTCCCAGTTTAATTTGGTGTTGTGGTTCAGCGACAAACTGACACAAACCTTATTTTCCTGGTTTGTGCCAATCCCTAACAATAAGTGTTTTTTTCTGCCTAGGAAAGGGGCACACGGTGGAGATGTTTCCATTGGCAGAAGCTTACAGAACAAACCAAATGGAGTCATTCCTCTTAACTTTGAGACAAAGACTTTTCAGTGTCAGATGATATGACAGAAGTGTCTTTGGTCTCAGTGCTGGCACCGGCCTTGCCAGTTCTGAGCAAGACCCTGGTGAAACTTCCAGCAAGATCCGTGGCCTCAGTTCTGCAGCTGCCAGTACTGATCCTTGCGCCAGTCCTGCCAGTACTTGACCCCTCAGCACCTTTGGCTTTGAAGCCAGTGAAATCTGTTGAACCCAGCCCAGAGAAACGTCAGCATTCATCTCCCTCTGGACCTAAGAATAAAGAGAAAGGACCAACCTCAGCCCAATCCAGAGGAAGAACAGCCTCTATGACCATGATCTCGGTTCCAACAGAGGTGGACACCTTGACACACACACTGTGACAACTCGAGTGCCCAAGAATCTCAGTTCATTCCTGGATAGAAATCCCTCAGACCCCTTCAGAGGACTGTGATCCATCACCAGCACATCAGATTCTTCTCCAAAAGGCAACTGGATGATGGCTCACAGGACCTTCTGCATTCATCCCCACCTACCCCGTCTCAAGTGGTTACGACGCTGAACTGCAGGCTGTGGAAGGTCAGTAGTTCAGCAGTTCGACACCCGGGTGCCGCATGACGGAGTGAGCTCCCGTCTCTAGTTCTAGCTCCTGCCAACCTAGCAGTTCGAAAGCAAGAAATTGCAAGTAGATAAATAGGTACCACTTCGGTGGGAAGGTAACAGCATTCTGTGCGCCTTGGTGTTTAGTCCTGCCGGCCACATGACCACGGAAACGTCTTTGGACAGCGCTGGCTCTTTGGCTTTGAAACGGAGATGAGCACCGCAACCCTAGAGTCAGATTCGACTGGCTTTCGAGCAAGGGAACCTTTACCTTTACCCCGTCTCAAGTGTCTCCCACCCTTCCAGAGAGAGGTCTTCTATTACTCATTGGTACCAAGAGAATTTGCATTCAACTTAATGGGTCAGCCCTGGTTAGTACTTGGATGGGAGGCCACCAAAGAAGTCTAGGTTCGCTACATGGTGGCAGGCAATGGCAAACCGCCTCTGAAGGCCTCTCATGTTGAAAACCCTGCAGGGTCACCACAAGTCAGCTTTGACTTTGCAGCACTTTTCACCGCCATCAAAAGGCTTCACAGTGGTCATGAAGTCTTGAGCTCATCATTGGCCCTCCTGGTACAGGACCTGGATCCCTGGAATCAACACCGGGGATCTGAAGGTTGCCGTGGTGGAGAATAGAACTCCTGCTCAGCAATGTCCTTCAGATCTGGAGCCCCTCGACCACCCACAATGCACTAGCCATGTTACTCACCTCAATACTGGGGTACCGTATCTTCATGATGAGCAAGGTCATTGAATGCTCCTTGCTATATACACCAGTCTCTAGGAATCAGTCTTCAGGTCCAGCAGTTGTGGTGTTGCTTCTCTTTCTTTCTTTCTTTCTTTCTTTCTTTCTTTCTTTCTTTCTTTCTTTCTTTCTTTCTTTCTTTCTTTCTTTCTTTCTTTCTTTCTTTCTTTCTTTCTTGGCTTTTTACCACCTAGGGTTGCCAAGCTCAAGCTGGGGGCTGGAGATCTCCTGGAATTACAAGTGCTTTCCAGGTTTCAGAGATCCGTTCCTCTAAAGAAAATGGCCGCTTTGGAGAATGGACTGTATTGCCATCACAGCCCATCCGAGGTCTCCCCCATCCCTGAACCCTGCCCTTTCCAAGTTTCACCTCCAAATCTCCAGGAATTTCCCAAGCCAGGGTTGGCAGCGCTAGTGCCGCCTCTCCAGCCAGCCCGCTCAAGGTGGTTAACAAGGCAAAACATAATCAAAACATAAAATGCCATAAAGGTAATTAAAGTTATACGGTATTTAAAACCCAGTATTAAAAACCTTGGCGTTAAAAACCCAGACAGAGCATAAAAAGAGCACAAAACGTTTAGCGGCTTAAAAGAAGTCTCGTGAAATAATTCCCAGGCTAAAAAGCAGACTCTGAAAAAGATTTTACAAGATCAATTCCTGAACGAAAAGCCTGGATTAAAAAAAAATGGATCTCCATCCACTTGGGGGGGGGGTGTGTGTGCTTTGAGGTGAATGCCAGCTCTTTTGGTTTCCAGCACGTCCAGCCTGCCAGTGCCGGCAGCAGGAAAAGCCAAGACTTCAGAGTCCCCTGAAGTGGGCAGAGATCCAGATGTGGCACTTAGGCTATTGCCCATCCCTGCTAAAGCCATACTGGACAGTTCCTCTCTTGGACTGTATCTGGTGTTTCTCAAAAACCCAGTCGCCTTGTAACTTTGAGGAAAGCTTTGCATTTCTGCCTGTGTCTGTGTGTGTATATACACATGCAGAGAGACCCAAAGGAAGACGTTATCTCCCAGCCAAGTACGATGAACAAGAGATTTGCAAACTATGATTGTGATACTTCAATACAATCAACTTTCCGAAACCCTAAAACTCCCTCGGGTTTGACTTCAAGCCTCTTTTCTCATGGATGCTTCGCTCTCCTGTAGCCGTCTTCCCCGTAATCTTGGTTATGGCGCCCCCCATGACCTCATCCTCTATTCATACCACTTCTACGTTTTCCTTCTCTTTGCTTGCTGCCATCTTTCCCAAACCTGTTTTGATAGAATTTTTTTAGGAAAGATCACAATCCAAAGTGCCTTTGGACACGGCGTGGATGGGAAGGTATGCATTTCCGCCACATTGGCACCATTCTCCTAGCTTTAGGCCCCACAGTGATCGTTTCCCCACATGCACTGGAGAACAGATAATTTTGCTGCATATCTGCCTCAGGGGCGATTGACTGCTCTCATCACATCTGATTCAGAGTTGTGGCAGAATTACCAGCTGTAATTAGGTTCAGGTGACTGGTAGCAGTGGATCATGCAGAGATGCGACAGGCAGCCTCTTCCGTGGATTGGTGCTTTGGGCTCCCAAGATCTTTTCTATATTCAATTTACCTCTCACGGCACTCTAATAGGACTCTTGTGGCACACCGTTTGGGGTTTTTTGTTGTACAAGGTAGATGAATGTGTAACTAATGGTGTCTGTTGAGTTCAATGGGAGGCAAGGGAAATCCGCTCCACCTCCACTCATCACCCCCAAAGCAAGCCCACTTAGGCAGGAGCCTAATTATGGATTTAGACATCTAACTTGGAAAATGCCAACTGATCTGCTCTAATGAGGTTTGAGGGCTTAATACCTGGAAGTCCACAGTTGCGTTTGCAGCCGGAAACTCGTCTGCCAATCAGAAAACCACCCTTTTGGTATACGAGAAGTTCGTTACACCTCCTTGAAAGCTGTGGGATAAGGTTACCAAAGCGGACCAGAGATCAAGAACGTAGCCAGCCATCCCTGAAGGATGGGAAATCTCATGGGTAGCTTGAATATTATTTGAAACCAGAGAGAAGCTCAGAAGGCAGGTGGGAAGAACATGGTAGAGAAGGCAAGCAGAGAGAGAGAGAGAGAGAGAGAGAGAGAGAGAGAGAGAGAGTGTATTCTGGAAAGGGCACAGCATCCAAAGTTCAGAATACATCCCTCAAACAAATGGGACTGGGAAGAAGAGTTCAAGGTCTCTTAACTGTGGACAAAATATCTAAGGCTGCAGCGATCAGGCGACACATTTGAAAGAAGAAAAGAAGAAGAAGAAGAGGAGGAGGAGGAGGAGGAGGAGGAGGAGGAGATTGGACTTATACCCCGCCCTTCACTACCCAAGGGAGTATCAGAGTGGCTTACGAACTCCTTTCCCTTCCCCTCCCCACAACAGGCACAACAGGGTTAAGAGAGCTCTGACAGAAACTGCTCTTTTTCAAGAACAGCTCTGACATCCTCTTTAGCTTGGAGAAAAGACGACTGAGGGGTGACATGATTGAGGTTTACAAGATTATGCATGGGAAAGAACAGGTAGAGGAAGAGGTACTTTTCTCCCTTTCTCACAATACAAGAACTCGTGGGCACTCCATGAAATTGCTGAGCGGTCGGGTTAGAACGGATAAAAGGAAGTACTTCTTCACCCAAAGAGTGATTAACACTTGGAATTCACTGCCACAGGAAGTGGTGGCGGCTACAAGCATGGACGGCTTCAAAAGGGAATTAGATAAGCATATGGAGCAGAGGTCCATCAGTGGCTATTAGCCACAAGGTATAGATAGGGGCTCTGGGGCAAGTGATGCTCTGTCTTCTTGGTGCTTGGGGGGGCCAACAGTGGGAGGGCTTCTAGTGTCCTGGCCCCACTGGTGGACCTCCTGATGGCACCTGGTATTTTTGGCCACTGTGTGACAGAGTGTTGGACTAGATGGGCCTTTGGCCTGATCCAACATTAGCGTCTCTTATGTTCTTATGTTCTTATGACAGAATTACGGCTTGCCCAAGGTCATCCAGCAGCTGCAAGTGGAGGAGTGGGGAATCAAACCTGGTTCTCCCAGATTAGAGTCCACGCACTTAACCACTACACCAAACTGGCTCTTTTAATGTGCACTTCTAAAAGCTACCCTGACCTGGACGGCCCAAGCCAGCCTGATCTTGTCGCGTCTCAGAGGCCAAACAGGGTCGACCCGGGTTAGTGCTTGGATGGGAGACACCCCCCCCCCAAGGAAGTCTAGGGTGAAAGGCCTGCAGGGCCGCCATGCGTCGGCTGTGACTTGATGGCGCTTTGCGCACACACACATAGAAATGTTGCGCATGGCAGGAACTGTCGCAGAAGGTGCATTTCCTCCTCTGACCCGGAATACCTCTTCTCAGATGGAGCCCACCACAATGCAGATATGTGTCCCATGGAAGAACAAAAGTGAGCAGCATGCCCCTTTCCTTTCTCGCGCCATACAAATGCAAGCAGATTTAATCGACCGACCAACTAAAAACTCATACAATTAATCTCCCAAGGTTTCTGTGACTAAGTGACAGCCAGTTTGGTGTCATGGTTAAGTGCACGGACTCTAATCTGGGAGAACCGGGTTTGATTCTCCACTCCTCCACTTGCACCTGCTGGATGACCTTGGGCAAGCTATAGTTCTGGCACAGCTGTTCTTGAAAAAGAGCCATCTCTGTCCGAACTCTCCCAGCCCCACCCGCCTCACAGGGTGTCTGTTGTGGGGAGGGGAAGGGAAAGGAGACTGTAAGCCGCTCTGAGATTCCTTTGGGTAGTGAAGGGCAGGGTATAAATCCAATATTTTCTTCTTCATCATCATCACGGAACACTCTGAGCACAAGATGAAAAGGTTATTGTGTAGCCTGATTGTGTGTGTGTGTGTGTTTGTTTGTTTTGTAGAGAAGAATCAAAAGACAAAAATCAGGCGAGGAGAAGGTCCTCTACAAACTGCAGAATTTTATAGAAGTTTGGGACACCTTTGAATTGATTGATGAAGAAGTTGAGGAAAGGAGACTTCCAACAGATTGGGATGATATTTACCTCCAGTAGTACATTTTGGGAGGCACTGGATTTGTGTCTTTCTGTGTTGAGATGGATCTTGTATTACCTTTGATTACACCTATTTTTGAAGAAAGCAAGCAACCTTCATCCTCTGCTGAGCACAGAGCTGTCATGTGGTACTTTGCAGAATAGAAGAAGACAGCTCCCTGCTCCAAGGAGATAACTAGTTAAAATGCTGCACTAGGGAGACAACAGAGTGAACATCAGAAGAGCCCTGCTGGATCAGACCAGCGGTCCATCTAGTCCAGCCTCCTGGCTCACATAGTGGCCAACCAGTTCCTCTGGAGGGCCAACCACAGGGCACAGAGGCCGAGGCCTTCCCCTGATAAGAACATCAGAAGAGACCTGCTGGATCAGACCAGCGGTCCATCTAGTCCAGCCTCCTGGCTCACATAGTGGCCAACCAGTTCCTCTGGAGGGCCAACCACATGGCACAGAGGCCGAGGCCTTCCCCTGATAAGAACATCAGAAGAGCCCTGCTGGATCAGACCAGCGGTCCATCTAGTCCTGTGTCACACAATGGCCAACCAGTTCCTCTAGAGGGCCAGCCACAGGGCAGAGAGGCCGAGGTGCTCCCCTGATGTTGTTGAGTGGGGGGAAGAAAGTGGAAGGCTGAAGAAGCAGGGAAAGAAGATGCATTCATTTCCATGACATGTGTTCGAGTTTGGTCTCAGTGAGAAAAGGGGCTGGTGCTACAGGCTTCATGGGAAAGGCAGTTTTGAGAAAGCACGTGAAGGGAGAAGTATCATCCTACCAGTGTTCTGAGAAGCAGTGTCAGGCGTAAGGAGCAACTGGGGGAAGGATGGGATCATTGGGGGGTCTAGGATCATCTCCCATGAGTGCCAATAAAAAGCTCTCCCTTTACTTCCCTCTCCAAACACAGGGCTGGCACTCAATAGAGCCCCGGCTCTCACCTCGACGTCCTTCAGGACCAGGGCTGAAGCAAAATACGACAGATTTTCTAACGTCTCATTTTTGCATCCACTTTTTGGATGCACAATTTTGGATCTGAAGGTTGTACATAGAATGTGAAATGTTTGTTCCCAAATCTGGACATTTCAGCACTTTAGGCTCGTCGGCATCATCCGCCAAAAATCCAGACAGATCAGGAATCTCATCGGCAACCAGCTGTCAGATTTTTAATTCCATTGTCCATCAACTATCAAATGCTGTCGAATATTAAACCTGGATGTCAAATAGCACCATCAAACATCCTGTGAATATCTAGGAAACAGAATCACATTGACTACCTGTTTGGTGTAGTGGTTAAGTGCGCGGACTCTATTCTGGGAGAACCGGTTTTGGTTTCCCACTCCTCCACTTGCAGCTGCTGGATGACCTTGGGCAAGCCATAGTTCTGTCAGAGCTATTCTTGAAAAAGAGCAGTTTCTGTCAGTGCTCTCTCAGCCCCACCTACCTCACAAGATGTCTGTTGTGGGGAGGGGAAGGGAAAGGAGATTGTAAACTGCTCTGAGACTCCTTTGTGAAGGGTGGGGTATAAATCCAGTCTCTTCTTCTTCAGCTGGTAGGCTGGGACCTACAAGTGAGTCACCTCACATCCTAAGGTGGGTCATACCAGTGGTATCATGACTGATTTTTATTCTCTTTTCCCCCTCTTTGTTTGGGGGGTATAGAAATAAAGACCATAAAGAAGGACAAAGTTCTTTCAGAGTTATATAGGAAGGGACATTTTCTCAAGTCTGCATGACAAGTTGAAGCCATCAAAATCCCATTTTCCCATATTGGGTGGATGGAATCACCCAAGAGAGAAAAGCCAGAAAATGGGCATATATGGGGAGAAATTTAAAGTGAGTCTAACAGTATAGGTTGCTGCTACAAGTTGCCCCTGTGTCTGAAAAGACTGACTATAAAGCCACTGTAAAAACCCTGATGGATTAGATCCAATGGTGCCTCTGGTACAGCATCCTATTTCTCACAGTGGCTACAGTCCCAAGCAGGGCACAAATAGGGTTCCCCAGCTGTGGCCTCCCAGCAGCTGGTAATCAGAGGTATACTGCTTCTGAACGTGGAGGTGCCATTGAACCATCATGGGTAATATCCGTTTAGAGAACTTCTCCTCCTCTGTGAATTTTAGTCACTTTTTAAAGCCACGTAACCTATGGTGATCATTACATCTTGCAGCAGTGAGTTCCATACGTTAATTATGAGTTCTGTATGTTCTGTATCTACTGCTTATCGGCCTCGTTGGATAACCCTCAGCCTCTAGTATTGTAGGAGATGAAGAAAAAGTTCTCTCTATCCAAATTGTACATAGTTTTGTAAATATTATCCTACTTCTCCTTACTTACCTTTTTTTCTGAACTAAAAAGCCTTTTCTCGTAGGGAAGGTGCTCCACTCTGCCGTTAAATTCACTTGAGTTAACCTAGGCCAGTCCCTGTTTCTCGAGTCACTCTACCTCACAGGGTTGTTGTGAGAAGAAAATTGGGGAAATTTCCTGAAGCTCGCTGAAGTGTCCGGAGGCAGGATACAAAACTAAGAAGAAAAGCATTGGATCCAGACTAAATTAGCAATTTCCTTGAGGATTTGATTCCCCCTTCCTGCTGCAATATCACCCCATACGTACCTGTCATTCCTCAGGGACCCCTGTTTCCCAAGAGCAGCATTCCATGGAGATTCTGCCCCTGGATCCAACTCAAACTGTTGTCTGGAAGGAATATGATGGAGAAGCAAACAGACAGGATTGTTCAAGTGTTGCTCCGTGTGCTTGCTTAGGAGAATGGCTGCGTGAGTAACGTGCGCAAGATGTGTATGTAGATCAGAATTAACGGACACAAAGAAAGTGGCATACATTGTCGGGTATTCCAATTTATGTTGGAGATGTAAAGCGAGTGCGGGGACATTTTACCATATGTGGTGGATGTGTAGTAAGATACAAGGATATTGGAAGATGGTACAGAAGGTAATTCAAGAAATTTTGGGGGGAAATTTAGCTTTAAAACCGGAAATATATTTGTTAAATATGATCCCGAAAGGTTATAATAAGCAAGAATCTTACATATTAAGCTACATAATAACAGCCGCTAGATTGCTATTGGCCAAAAATTGGAAATACGTGGTTATACCCAAGAGGGAAGACTTAACAGTCAAAATACTGGAGTTAGCACGAATGGATGATTTGAGTTTGAGGTTGCAGAACAGGAATGAAAAGGTACATGAGAAGAGATGGGGAAAAGTGTACAATTGGATAGGAGAGTTGTCTTGTGATTAGTGAATTTAAAATGTACTTACGAATTAAGTGATGAATGATTCTGATATATATGTAAGATATAAAGATGGAGTGGGGTACAATGCCACAGAGACCACCAGCGTTCCCTCTGAGCTGAATCAGTGTGAGCCGGCTCAGAGTTTTTTAGCCTCCGGCTCACCCATTTTTGCCTTCGCTTGGGAAGGGTGGCTCCAGAGCAAACGAATGTATGCAGCAACCAAATCGGATCGCTCACCACCTTTAATGCCAGCAGCTCACAAAGCAGAATTTCTGCTCACAAGACTCCACAGCTTAGAGGGAGCATTGGAGTCCACCCTCCAAGGCACCCATGTTCTCCAGGGGGAACTGATCTCTGTAGTGATGAGCCGTAGTTCCGGGGGATCCCCAGGTCCCACCTGGAGGCTGGCATGCCTAGCAGGGGATGAGCTTTCGTGAGTCACCAGTTCTGAAGAAGTGAGCCGCGACTCACGGAAGCGCCTCCCCTGCCCCAAATCCCCTTCATCTTCTTCAAGGTGCTCCCGGACTCTTTTCTACCACGGCCCACCTTGCTTTAAATCTCCAGGAATTCCACCACCACCACCAGGGGCGGATGAAGGCTCACCGGTGCCCTAAGCGCTGACCAATCTTGGTGTCCCCCTCCTTTCCACACTGGCCCAGTCCATTTTAGTTGTTGCCCTGTCTGACCAGATATACAATGCAGGTTGCAGCAATACAAAAATTTATTCATAGGATAACACCATAGACTGTACAAACTAAGCCTATGACACCTCACCTCGTCAACAAAAAAACAGAAGATAACCCTAGGGTGCACCATGATCAATGTGCACTAGTTTTATCCATTTTATTTTTTTTTACAAATCTTTATTCTTTTTTTTTCACCCTTCCCCCAACTTTATGGTGCCCCCTTTGGCCCTGGTGCCCTAAGCACCTGCTTAGTCTAAAGGTAAAGGTAAAGGTCCCCTTGCTCGAAAGCCAGTCGAATCTGATTCCAGGGTTGCGGTGCTCATCTCCGTTTCGAAGCCGAAGAGCCAGCGCTGTCCAAAGACGTTTCCGTGGTCATGTGGCCGGCATGCCTAAACACCGAGGCGCAGGGAACCTGTGACCTTCCCACCGAAGTGGTACCTATTTTAAAAAAGGTAAAGGTTCCCTTGCTCGAAAGCCAGTCGAATCTGACTCTAGGGTTGCGGTGCTCTTCTCCATTTCGAAGCCGAAGAGCCAGCGCTGTCCGAAGACGTTTCCGTGGTCATGTGGCCGGCATGACTAAACACCAAGGCGCACGGAACGCTGTTACCTTCCCACCGAAGTGGTCCCTGTTTATCTCCTTGCAATTTCTTGCTTTCGAACTGCTAGGTTGGAAGGAGCTGGAACTAGAGACGGGAGCTCACTCCGTCATGCGGCACACTCGGGTCTCGAACTGCTGAACTACTGACCTTCCACAGCCTGCAGTTCAGCGTCTTAACCACTTGAGCCATCGCAGCTCCAGGGTACCTATTTACCTACTTGCAATTTCTTGCTTTCGAACTGCTAGGTTGGCAGGAGCTGCTTAGTCTGCTTCATGGCTAATCCGGGCCATGCCCCCTCCCCAAAGTTGGCAACCACCCGATGGAACGTCTGCCTGCCACCCCGGCGTCACAAGGCCGAGGGCGCCCCGCGTGGCTGCCCGTCGTTAAAGGAACCGAGGCCGCCCCCTTTGAGAAGAGGAGCCGCCCAACAGTGTCGCGGATCGGGATCCACGAGGGGCGGGGCTTCGCGGGCCTCCTCCCCCCCTGTAGGTGGCGAAGGGGGAAGTTGGCGCGGAGCGACGGAAGGGAAGGGAGGCCGTCCCTTGGTGCTGGCACGCAGGTCAATTGCACGTGAGGATGAGGGTGAGCTGGTCAACTAACTTACCAAGAAAGTTCCCAGCTAGGAACAAGTGGAGCTGAGTGTTGCCTTCTCAGCTTCTACTCAGGTCAGACCTCAGCTGGGGTGGCAGTAACAATGTCTGTCAACATGGCCAAGGTCTAAACTGAGTGGACCCCCGGACAAGCACGTGGCTACTCGTGAGTAGGGGTGTGCTTTCGGGGACGGGGCGGTCTTTGCAACGCGGCGGGAGCTAGACCGGGGGTTGCAGGGCGAGGTGTGCGGGGAGCAGCCCTGACAAGTAAAGACCGTTTTTTAAATTGGGGGGGACGGGTGTCAGAGAGGGTTGCCAGGTGTGTCCCGTGGTTGGATTATCCGATCCAGGCTGGGAAACTCCTGGAGATACGGGGGGTGGGCCCTGGGGACGACAGGGACCCCCGTGGGGTGCAGGGCCACAGAGGTCAACTTCAGTGTTCCCTCTAAGCTGAGTTGGTGTGAGTTGGCTCACAGTTTTTTGGCCTCTGGCTCACACGTTTCTGTCTTGGCTCGGGAGGGAGGGCTCCAGAGCGGACTGGTGTATGCAGTAGCCGGATCGCTCGCTCACAGCATGGATGCCGGTAGCTCACAAAGTGGAATATTTGCTCACGGGACTCCGCAGCTTAGAGGGAGCGTTGGTCACCTTCCAGAGCCAGTTTGGGGTAGTGGTTAGGAGCACATGGGATTCACTGCCACAGGAGGAGGTGGCAGCTACAAGCATGGACGGCTTCAAGAGGGAACTGGATAAACACACAGAGCAGAGGTCCATCAGTGGCTCTTAGCCACAAGGTATAGATAGGAACTCTCAGTCTGGGGCAAGGGATGCTCTGTGTTCTTGGTGCTTGGGGGAGGGGGTCAACAGTGGGAGGGCTTCTAGTGTCCTCCTGGCCCCACTGCTGGACCTCCTGAGGGCACCTGGTATTTTTGGCCACTGTGTGTGTGACAGAGTGTTGGACTGGATGGGCCATTGGCCTGATCCAACATTGGCTTCTCTTATGTTCTTATGTTCTTACCCCAGTGCAGCACCACAAAGGCTCCTTAGCTCTGCTTCTTCCAGGCCTGTTGGATAAACATAGGGAACAGAGGCCCCATGAGTGGCTATTTGCCACAAGGTATATATGGAACTAAGGGCCCGCAGTGGCTCAGAGGTTAAGATGCTGAGCTGCAGACAGGCCTGTAGCTAATCTGGGGCCCATGGGGCCCAATCCCCCAGCGTTTCTTCCAGGTCCCCTCCCTCCCAGGCTGGCCCCAAACTGAATTAATTGAATTAACTTTGATTTAATTAGCTAGGCGCCCCCGAGGCCCCCTCTCCAAAAAATCCCTAGCTACGGTGCTGGCTGCAGACCAGAAGGACTGTAGCTTGGCAGTTCGAGACCCGAGTGCTGCATGACGAAGTGAGCTCCCCATCTCTGGCCCCAGCTCCTGCCAACCTAGCAGTTCGAAAGCAAGAAATTGCAAGTAGATAAATAGGTACTGCTTCGGTGGGAAGGTAACAGCGTTCCGTGCGCCTTGGTGTTTGGTCATGCCGGCCACATGACCACGGAAAATGACCACATCTTCGGACAGCGCTTGCTCTTCGGCTTGGAAATGGAGATGAGCACCGCCCCCTAGAGTCGGATTCGACTAGCTTTTGAGCAAGGGAAACCTTAACCTTTATAGATGGATCAATCTGTCTGGGGCAGCAATACTCTGTATTCTTGGTACTTGGGGAGGCCACTGTGGGAGGGCTTCTGGAGTTCTGGCCCCACTGGTGGACCTCCCGATGGCACCTGGGTTTTGGCCAATGTGTGACAGAGTGTTGGACTGGCCTGATCCAACATGGTTTCTCTCAGGGGTCATTTCCTGCAGGAGTGCACAGGAGTGGAGCTCTGGCAGTAAGGAGCCCAGGGGGCGGGCACGTGCAACAAGCCCCGCCCTCTGCTCCCAGCAGCCCCGGGTCACAAGGAGCAAGAAGCAGCCAGGTAAGTTGCAGTGGGTGTTGCCTTCTGACACACTTCCGGTGATGTCAGGGGGTGTGGCATATGTA
>NW_015163631.1:333804-335337 GCF_001447785.1 Gekko japonicus
AGTGCCTGAACGGTGGGTGTTGCCTTCTGACACACTTCCGGTGATGTCAGGGGGCATGGCATATGCAAATAAGTTATGCTAATGAGTTATGCTAATGAGCTCTTGCACCTCTTTTTCTGCGAAATTTCTCTTATGTTCTTATGACTAGATTGTCCTTTGGTCTGATCCTCAAGAGCAGTTTCTGTCAGAGCTCTCTTAGCCCCACCTACCTCACAGGTTGTCTGCTGTGGGGAGGGGAAGGGAAAGGAAGAAGAAATAGAAGAAGAGAAGAGATTGGATTTATACCCCGCCCTTCACTCGGAGTCTCAGAGCGGCTTACAAACTCCTTCCCCTTCCCCTCCCCACAACAGACACCCTGTGAGGTGGGTGGGGCTGAGAGAACTCTGACACAAACTGCTCTTTTTCAAGGACAGCTGTGCCAGAGCTTGTGACTGACCCAAGGTCACATCAGCAGGTGCAAGTGAAGGAGTGGGGAATCAAACCCGGTTCTCCCAGATTAGAGTCCACACACTTAACCACTACACCAAACTTGCTCTCTAGTAGATGGTAAGTCGCTCTGAGACTCCTTTGGGTAGTGAAGGGCATGGGGTATAAATCCAATCTCCTCTTCCTCTTCCTCTTCCTCCTCCTCCTCCTCCTCCCCTCACCCAACCAACTGCACCAGTAAAACTGACACTTGGTTTCCTGTTCATAACAAAAATGGTCATGCTGGATCAAGCCGAAGGTGGTCCATCTTGGCCAGCGTCTTCTCAGCAGCCAGCCTCCCAGTGCAGGGAGAGCTCCCGAGCAGGGTGTGAACTTTCACACGTCTGATGCTGGCCATTGTGCAGAAAGGCCAGGGGAGACACAGACCGCTTCCCGCTGTGGACATCCCTGGTGGAGGCAGACTGAGGCCCCATCTCCCTTGGCCTCCTGCTTCCAACCGTGGACGGCCAGACGCCCTCAAGGAATCCCATGAGTATGTCTAACAAATGTTGGAAGTGTAAGAAACATGAAGGCTCATTTTACCATATGTGGTGGACTTGTGAAAAAGCTGTGGATTTTTGGACAAAAGTCCACAGTGAAATACAGAAAATACTAAAATGCTCTCTCAAAAAAGCACCAGAAATTCTGCTTTTGGGATTACAGATGGAAGAAGTCAATGTGACAAAAAAAACCTTACTCTGGTACTTAATAACAACAGCAAGAATGATATATGCACAATATTGGAAGCTAGAAAAAGTACCAGAGATTGAGGATTGGATACAAAAAGTTCTGTTCATGGCAGAAATGGACAAAATTACAAAGAAATTAAATAACAAAGAAGATGAAGAATTTTTTGAGGAATGGAAGGACTTTAAAATTTATCTGGAAAAGAACTGGGATGTAAAACAAAATTTACTGTGTTTGGAACAATATTAAGAAATTTGATGTTATCTGTAAGTTAGATATATGAAATAAGATGAGAATAACTGATGAAATTTATATGATGGGAAAAGGGGTGAAAGCATTGCGGGAAGCCACAGGAGGGGGGAAAGAGGAATAAGCATAGGG
>NW_015163631.1:335414-338796 GCF_001447785.1 Gekko japonicus
AATTTGTTTACCAAAAAAAAAAAAGGAATCCCATGAGTAGAGGATGAAAGCCCGCTCCCCCACCACCACCAATGACTCACATGCAGCCATGCACGGCCTCTGGGCTTCAGGCAAATGAGGGCCAAAACCCATTGTTTGACCTACGCTCCATGGACTGCATCATTTAAATGACTTCGAATGGCTCCTTTTGGGGGAAAAGGGAAAATAAGCGTCATCAAAAGTATGCACCTCTCCCACATCAACTCCAGCTGCTCATGCCTATTAATGTTTCTCGCATGAAAACAAAATATTATCCTTTTAAAGAAGGGTTTGCATGGCTCCTACCTCATACAAAGAGCCTAGTTAGAAGCTGACCCAGCTTATGTAGTCAGATTCGATGGTTTGTTAACGTAATCGATGATGAAGATTGACCACTCTCAGTGTCAAGAAAAGCAATTTTTATATTGTTAAGCGAATACCTTTATAAGCAATGTATGACCTCCAACTCTTGGGTTTAGTGGGTTTTCTTTTCTTTCTCCTATAGTTGTAGATCCCCTCCCTAATTTCGTTGTAGTTTTTAGGAAATTCAAATAAAAAAATATCCGGGGGGGGGGGGCAAAAAAGAAGAAGAAGAAGCTGACCCAGCTATCCGGACTGTGCAGAAAAGCCTCACAGCTTCGGCATCAGCGTACCCAGGGATGACTTTTTGATTTCCGAAGACACAAAATCCCTCCCCTCGACTCTCCAGCCCCTTCTCGGTCTCCAGAATCCTGCCACATACTGGAGGGCGGCCCTGCCTCCTTGCTAGGTTAGGGGGAGAGCACCGGATCTCTGCAGGCTGGAGCATCTAACCCCAGGGGGAAGCCAAACCACCAGCCGGAAAGTCACGCTGAGATTCGTTCCCAAAGGTGGGCAGCAGTGCAGAAAAGAGCAGGAAGCTGGAGCCAGGGGAGGATCTGCAGAGTCAGAATGCAGCGCAGGACTGTCCAAAGCCGGCCCAACCGCTAGGCAAATCCGGGCAATTGCCTTGGGCGCCAGATTTTTAGGGGCACCAAAAAGGCAAGAGGAGCCTCTTCTACTGGCTTGAAGGGGAACGGTGTTAACCAGGGGTCATTTCGTAGAAAAAGAGCTAGGGGGACTCATTAGCATAACTCATTAGCATATGCCACACCCCCTGACATCACCGGAAGTGTGTCCTCCCCACAGCCAGCGGCGACCTCCAGCGGGCACCAGCAGGGAGCTCCAGGCCCCGCCCTCCCGCACCTCACCCGGGGGGATGGCGTCCCCCCGCATCCCCCCCCAAATGACCCCTGGTGTTAACCATCTTCTAAAATCTCCATATTGGTTAGATTTGGAGTCCAGCAGCACCTTAGAGACACCAACAAGTGTGTCAGGGTAAAAGTGTTCAAGAGTCAAACACACACACACCCATCAGACACAGGTAGAAATTGAGATATCTGATCCTTTTGTCCTGGTCGGAAGGTGGGGTGTTACAAAGAATGTCTATAAAGAATGCAAAGGTACAGTGCAGATTGTAATCTGCTTGACTGACTCTGATCTGCTGTAGCTGCAGTGCTGGAACATGGAGGGCTTTTGGGGGGATTGTATTTTTTTTATGGATGCCATGGCTGCTCAGAAGTTAAGACGCAGAGCTGCAGACCGGAAGGTCGGTAGTTCGGCAGTTTGAGACCCGAGTATGCCGCATGACGGAGTGAGCTCCCATCTCTGGCCCCAGCTCCTGCCAACCTAGCAGTTCGAAGGCAAGAAATTGCAAGTAGATAAATAGGGACCGCTTCGGTGGGAAGGTAACAGCGTTCCGTGCACCTTGATGTTTAGTCATGCCGGCCACATGACCATGGAGAAGTCTTTGAACAGCGCTGGCTCTTTGGCTTGGCAACGGAGATGACCACTGCCCCCTAGAGTTGGATTCGACTGGCTTTCGAGCAAGGGAAACCTTTACCTTTATCTTTTTTATATGTGTGTGTGCACCTGGAAGTCATGGTGACTGGTAACTGACTCCTACTGGGGGCCCGGAGGATATTCAGAGAGGCAGCTGAATAAAGCCTGCCCCCGCCTCCCGACTGCTGGTATTCCAGGGAGGTCTCCCATCCAAGTACTTGCCAGAGTCAACCCTGCTTAGGTTCTGAGATCTGACCAGATTGGGCTTGCTTGGGCTATCCAGGGCAGGACAGGAACATGGAGAACTTTTTAAGAGCACATCTATTTTTATTTTGAATGCCCAGTAAGTCAAGCACTCACTGTAGACTTCTGAATTTTCTGTCTACTGAATAGGAGGAAACTAAAGTCATAGTTCGGTTAGGAGACCAAGAAATCTTGTGCCAGCTCTGGGACTCTGCCAGGTATATCCTCCTGACAGCTGCTCATGGCAAGTGCTTAGCTGAACAGGTGAAGTCTGCAGTGATCGGATAGGGTAGGAAAGGCCAAGGCAGAGAGCTGATAGACCTGCCTGGCTCCAGGCTGATCCCTGGGCTTCATACGCAGCCATGCAAGAAGAGAGCACTGGTCCAGATACCAGGAACATAAGGACATAAGAGAAGCCAGTGTTGGATCAGGCTAATGGCCCATCCAGTCCAACACTCCATGTCACACAGTGGCCAAAAATACCAGGTACCATCAGGAGGTTCACCAGTGGGGCAAGGACATTAGAAGCCCTCTTACTGTTGCCCCCCCAAGCACCAAGAATACAGAGCATCCCTTGCCCCAGCCTGAGAGTTCCTCTCTATACCTTGTGGCCAATAGCCACTGATGGACCTCTGCTCCATATGTTTACCTAATTCTCTCTTGAAGCTGTCCATGCTTGTAGCCACCACCACATAAGAACATAAGAGACGCCAATGTTTGATCAGGCCAAAGGCCCATCTAGTCCAACACTCTGTCACACAGTGGCCAAAAATACCAGGTGCCATCAGGAGGTCCATCAGTGGGGCCAGGACACTAGAAGCCCTCCCACTGTTGCCCCCCCCAGGCACCAAGAAGACAGAGCATCCCTTGCCTGAGAGTTCCTCTCTATACCTTGTGGCTAATAACCACTGATGGACCTCTGCTCCAGATGTTTACCTAATTCTCTCTTGAAGCTGTCCATGCTTGTAGCCACCACCACATAAGAAAATAAGAGACACCAATGTTGGATCAGGCCAAAGGCCCATCTAGTCCAACACTCTGTCACACAGTGGCCAAAAATACCAGGTGCCATCAGGAGGTCCATCAGTGGGGCCAGGACACTAGAAGCCCTCCCACTGTTGCCCCCCCCAGGCACCAAGAAGACAGAGCATCCCTTGCCCCAGCCTGAGAGTTCCTCTCTATACCTTGTGGCTAATAACCACTGATGGACCTCTGCTCCAGATGTTTACCTAATTCTGTCTTGAAGCTGTCCATGCTTGTA
>NW_015163631.1:339046-345224 GCF_001447785.1 Gekko japonicus
AACCCGGGCCGTGTTGGGGATTCGACCAGCCATTATGGCTGTTCGCTACAGATGTTAACAGCAGGCGTTGTATTGCCTGCGCCACCGCTCTCCCACTGTTGCCCCCCCCAAGCACCAAGAATACAAAGCATCACTTGCCCCAGCCTGAGAGTTCCTCTCTATACCTTGTGGCTAATAGCCAGTGATGGACCTCTGCTCCAGATGTTTATCCAATTCCCTCTTGAAGCTGTCCATGTTTGTAGCCGCCTCCTCCTCCCGTGGCCGTGAATTCCATGTGTTGATCACTCTTTGGGTGAAGAAGTACTTCCTTTTATCTGTTCTAACCTCACTCAGCAGTTTCATTGAGTGCCCAGGTGTTCTTGCCTATATGCAGAAAGTAGATTTGCCAACCGCTCTGTCCTTCTGGTGGTGGAAAGTGCCATCAAGTCACAACTGACTTATGGCGACCCCATAGAGCTTTCAAGGTGTGGTGTATCAAGTCCTGACAAGTCCAGAGACAAACGTCGAGCTTCGCCCCAAGAGACAATGGACTATGCGGATCCTAGCCCGCTCCAATCAGGGGGCTAGATTCTTGGCCGAGACCCAATGGGACTCTCGGCTGCTGTAAATAACCTATTGGGAAGTGGGGGGCGTGTTTTGGGTGGCGGTTTCTCAGGGAATATAAGCCGGCCCTGATCTAATAAAGTACGCTTTGCTGAAATCACTCTCCGTCTGCGTACTTTTCACAAGGCAAGAGACATTCAGAAGTGGTTTGCCAGTTGCCTGCCTCTGCGTAGCAACCCTGGACTTCCTCGGTGGCCTCTCCTCCGAGCACTAACCAGGACTGACCCTGCTTAGCTTCTGAGATCTAACAAGATCGGGCCAGCCTGGGCCATCTGGGTTATGCCCTGCTTCGTTTTTGTTTGTTTCTCTCAAATTAAATGGGAGGGTGTTCGTTATCTCTGTATCAACTCCACTGATACCCCACTCTTCTCCCCAATGGGGACCCCAAAGTGGCTTACAAAAAACCCCCCACTGCTTCATTTTATCCTCTGCCATTTGCAGGAGTGATGGGAAGAGACATCACACAGGCCTTCAATCTCTCCCCAGAAGCACCCCTTAACTTCAGACAGCAACAGACAGAGCAGCAGGCAGAGGCAGCCCGGGTGGATCAATTCTTATAATTAAAATAAGAACTTAGACTAAGCAACATGACTGAGGATGACATTTAAGGGAGGGGGGAGAGAGAGAGATTGTTCTGCACCACCCCTTGTTCCTGATCACCTTTGATTATTCCACAGAAACGGCACTGCTTCTGCTCAATAAATTATTACTGTTATACAAACCATTAGAGACCTTGTGGACTAAGCATGCATGCCAAAGATACATGAACCCATGAAGCTGCCTTATACAAAGTCACGCCACTGGTCTTTCAAGGTCAGGGCTGTCTACTCAGGCAGCGGCTCTCCAGGGTCTCAGCCAAAGGACTTTCGCATCACCTACGGCCTCATCCTTTCAAAACTGCAGATGCCAGGAACTGAACCCAGAAATTTCTGCGTGCCAAGTAGAGGCTCCGCCCCGAGCCACGGCCCCTCCCAGAGGGACGGAACTGTTCGGTCCCAGGAGCAAGAAAGGAGGTCCCAGTTTATCCTGCATTGATAAGAGTCCAATGCTCCCTCTAAGCTGTGGAGTCCTGTGAGCAAAAATTTTACTTTGTGAGCCGCTGGCATTGAAGTTGTGAGCGAGCGATTTGGCTGCCGCATACATTAGTTTGCTCTGGAGCCATCCTTCCTGAGCTAAGACACAAATGTGTGAGCCGGAGGCTGAAAAACCTGTGGGCTAGCTCACACTAACTCAGCTTAGAGGGAACACTGGATAAGACTGCTAGAATAATTGTGATGGAATTTCCCCCTCCCCCAGAAAAAGAAAATAGTGATGTCAGTGTTCTTAAAACATGCAGGGCTGTTTTGCTTTGTTTCTGTAATTTAATCTTGATTAGCTGCACAATGAAGGCTTGTGATGAACTCTGTGTGCTCGCACATACGCATTGCCTCTCCACAAACACACACACACACACAGTGAAACCAGAAATGGAGCCCCTGAGTATTTTGAAATATGGCTTCTCGACACTGGAAAAGCAGGATGCTGTCACCTTGCAGGAAATGTCCCACTTCCCAGGTTTCAATAAGTCACCACTTGCCTGCCTGCCTCCCATTTCTCAAATCCTTTTTTTCCCTTCCCTGCCCCATCTCTCAAGGATGCTTCTTGTCCTAGAGTGACACCCGCTGGTAACTCCAGTGTTGCTGCAGATTTCCCACAAGGTTTCCCTTGTATGCTGAGGGCAGGAGCTGCCTCTCTCTCTCTCTCTTCTTGGCTGGAGTCCCTTGACCTGAAGTTCCAACTGCTAAACCTCCTCCTGAAAAGTCTCTGGGTGACTTTCAGTCTGTTCCTGCACCGCACAACAGAAGGGGCTGCCGGGCACTTAGAACAATTGTGCTTCAACCGTTGCCTCTCTCTCTCTCTCTCTCTTTCTCTCTCTCTTGCTGTCAAGTCACAGCTAACTTATGGCCACCCCTCATGGGGTTTTCAAGGCATGCCTCTGTGTCTCCCATCCAAGGACTAACCAGGGCTGACTTTGCTTAGCTTCCGAGATTTGATGATATTAGACTAATCTGGGCTATCCACATCAGCTGTGTCCTGTAAGCACAGTGTTAGGATAACAGTGCCACCGGTCTGAATTCCTTCCAAACTAGGAGTCACAAGGGGAAAAGGAAAACTTCCAAATGGTCTAGGTTTGTACGCACGTGGTTTCCATGGAGCTTAGAGGGAACACTGGATAAGACTGCTAGAATAATTGTGATGGAATTTCCCCCTCCCCCAGAAAAAGAAAATAGTGATGTCAGTGTTCTTAAAACATGCAGGGCTGTTTTGCTTTGTTTCTGTGTTTCAATCTTGATTAGCTGCACAATGAAGGCTTGTGATGAACTCTGTGTGCTCGCACATACACGCATCGCCTCTCCACAAACACACACACACACATACAGTGAAACCAGAAATGGAGCCCCTGAGTATTTTGAAATATGGCTTCTCGACACTGGAAGAGCAGGATGCTGTCACCTTGCAGGAAATGTCCCACTTCCCAGGTTTCAATAAGTCACCACTTGCCTGCCTGCCTCCCATTTCTCAAATCCTTTTTTCCCCTTCCCTGCCCCATCTCTCAAGGATGCTTCTTGTCCTAGAGTGACACCCGCTGGTAACTCCAGTGTTGCTGCAGATTTCCCACAAGGTTTCCCTTGTATGCTGAGGGCAGGAGCTGCCTCTCTCTCTCTCTCTTCTTGGCTGGAGTCCCTTGACCTGAAGTTCCAACTGCTAAACCTCCTCCTGAAAAGTCTCTGGGTGTCTTTTAGTCTGTTCCTCCACCGCACAACAGAAATGCAAATGGGGGCTGCCGGGCACTTAGAACAGTTGTGCTTCAACCGTTGCCTCTCTCTCTCTCTTTCTCTCTCTCTTGCTGTCAAGTCACAGCTAACTTATGGCCACCCCTCATGGGGTTTTCAAGGCATGCCTCTGTGTCTCCCATCCAAGGACTAACCAGGGCTGACTCTGCTTAGCTTTCGAGATTTGATGAGATCAGACTAGTCTGGGCTATCCACGTCAGCTGTGTCCTGTAAGCACAATGTTAGGATAACAGTGCCACTGGTCTGAATTCCTTCCAAACTAGGAGTCACAAGGGGAAAAGGAAAACTTCCAAATGGTCTAGGTTTGTACGCACGTGGTTTCCATGGCTGCAGTACATGACAGAAGCTGAACTTCTTCCTACAAATACTACTTAGTCTTCTTGGCTTTTCTTCTAGCTTTCTATTGTTCACTCTGAGATACATACAAAAGTCTTCTGCATCTAAGATCCAGTTCTAATCTAGTCCTCACACTCGCTTTTCTGACAGAGGTAGCATAATTACCGGCACTTCATACTCTTCATTACTGGTTGATAAATGTTCAAAAATGTTAAAATAGTTTTTACTGTTACATAATAGACTTTTGAGGCTACTTGATCCTCATCTCTTGTTGTTGCTTGTTTAATGCTTTTGATGTTCATTGTTGTTAATGATCATTTTAAAATAAATTTAAAATTTTTTAAAAAAAACATTAACCCAAAATATTTATTTGGAAGAACGCCTCCCCCCCTCCAGTTTAAGTGGGTCAAAATATTGAAAAGCACAGGAAATAAAGTTATGCAAGCTACAGCGCCATACAGGTATCACATTCCTTGAGCACTGATAAATCGGAATGGACGTTGGCACTTGCATCCAGAACAACGTTTTTATTTTAAGGCTAATCCCTACTTTGGGCTCCCTCATCCAAAGGAAACGCACACAAATGATTGTAATGCAAACTGCAAACTGAGGCATCTCAAATGGCTATTTATAACCACGGCCTTTTTTGTAGAAAAAGCCCAGCAGAAACTCATTAGCATAATAGACCACACCCAACAGCAGGGACTCATTAGCATATTAGGCCACACCCCTGACAGCACAGCTCATTAGCACATTAGGCCGCACTCCCATGTTACCAGAAGTGTGGTCATCCAGCCACACCCACCTTTTGCTTCTTATTCTGTTTACCTTTTTTGTTGTCAAAACCCAGGGCCTTTTTTTGTAGCAGGAACTCCTTTGCATGTTAGGCCACACACCCCTAAAGTAGCCAATCCTAATGAGTTTCTGCTGTTGGGCGTGGCCTATTATGCTAATGAGTTCCTGCTGGGCGTGGCCAACTCGGGAGCCAGCCGGAACTCCGTTCCTGTGCGTTCCTGCCCAAAAATAGCCCTGTTTATAACCCTCACTAATTGCTTCTCTATTTTTAAAAAATGACAACTGTGACATATAATTTAAGAAAGACAAAATATATCCATTAAAAGAACATAAGAAGAAGCTCGTTGGATCAGACCAGGAGTCCGTCTAGTCCAGCATCCTGTTAAAAGTTTTCCATGTCAACTCTTTTTACACCATGCATAATTTTATAAACCTCTAAACCCTGGTTGTCTCTTCTCTAAACTGAAAAGCCCCAGACTCTTCAGCCTTTCCTGATAGGAAAGGTGCTCCTGCCCCCCACCCAGCAACAGTAGTAAGAAGTGTAAAGTTCTGTCAAGTTGCAGCCAATGTATGGCGATGTCAGGCTCTTTAGCCAGGTCACACCACACACACAAGGCTTCACTGTAGCCAGCACTGTATCCTCTGGGAGCGAATCCCATGTTGTAAATAATCACTCATTGTATAAAGAAGTATTTCCTTTGGTCCGTTCCTGAACCTACTGCCCATCCATTTCATGGGATTCCCTTGAGTTCTAGCATTTTGGGAGAGGGAGAGGGAGAGGGAGAAAAAGTTCTCCATGTCAACTCTTTTTACGCCATGCATAATTTTATAAACCTCTAAACCCTGGTTGTCTCTTCTCTAAACTGAAAAGCCCCAGACTCTTCAGCCTTTCCTGATAGGAAAGGTGCTCCAGCCCCCTACCCAGCAACAGTAGTAAGAAATACATTCTTCTGACAACAATCTGTCAAGTTGCAGCCAATGTATGGCGATGTCAGGCTCTTTAGCCAGGTCACACCACACACACAAGGCTTCTTAAGAAGATAAGTGAGATTTGGAGGCCTTTCTTACTCAGATCGCCTTTGTCTGTGCAATTCTGGCGAAATTGAAACCTTAGATCACCTGATATTTCGCTGTCCCCACTGGACTCAAGTTAGAGGCACTTATATCTCTCCTATTCTCACGAAGATGAATCTTCCCGCGCAACCTTGGGTGCTCTCAGTACTGTTATCTGACTCAAATGCCGATGGACTGATAACAGCTAACGTGGCGCGGTTCTTGGCTAAGGTGGCTGCTCTCAAGAAGCATTGAAAAGTCCAGCACTTCTGAAAACTTCGACACCGATTTTTAATCTTCGGATGATTTTAGTTAGTTGGCTCCGCCCCAAGTGTAGTTAGGTAATTTTTAATCTCTGGGCTCAGCCTGGGTTTTATGTGACTGTTATTATGTACCTTGACATATTTATGTCTATTTTATGTACCTATTTTATCCCCATTTGGTATCCTCTTGGTCAAGACTTCGGTCATAAAGACCTGTAATAAATTGAATTGAAGATAAGTGTTTTATTGGTAGTCCAGTACTAAAGAATGAGTATACAGCTTGTGTCAGGAATG
>NW_015163631.1:345844-348086 GCF_001447785.1 Gekko japonicus
CGGAGGAGTCCGGGACTACAGGGAGGCCAGGTTGGGCTTTAAACTTTAAAGGTAAGTCCTTACCTTTAAAGTTTAAATGTAATGGGGGGGGTTGAGCATGCACAAAAATCGCCATTCTGTGAATGGCTGCCTATGCGCATGCTCAAACTGTGCTTAAAAAAAAACAACGCCGACGCTCGCAGTGTGTGAGCGGGCGTCCACCGGAGGGATCTGGAAGATGGAGGTAAGTGTGATCGTGTTTCTGCCGGCATAAACTGCACTGGTTCCAACCGGTGCAGTCTCTGCCGGCAGAAAGGCCCCGTCTGAACGCGCCCACAGTGTAATCAAACTTCCCCCCCATGAGCCCAAGCCAATAAGTATATTTCGCGCGTGCGGGCAGCAAGAAGCAAGCAAGCGGCTAAGCGCCTAACCCGTTAACTTTCCCAGGTCAGTTAATTTGCAGCTGGAGAACGACAACAAGGTCAGGCCAGAGATAGCAGCCAGAAGCTAGACAGGGATGAGCTGGGAACGAGGAGGCGGTGCACCCCTCCACATTCCAGTTCTATGACAAGGCTACCTGACAGGCGACCCCCATGGGTTTTTCAAGGCAAGAGACAAGGCAGAGGTGGTTTTCCACTGCCTGCCTCTGCGTAGCAACCCAGGGCTTCCTTGGCGGTCTCCCATCCAAGTACTAACCAAGGCCAACCCTGCTTAGCTTCCAAGATCTGATGAGATCAAGCCAGCTCATGTTCAATTTAAGAATGTGCAGTTTTTAAAAGCCCATGGAATCACAGCCAACGTTGTGCAGTTAAGCACAAAACAATTAGCGTTTACATCACAATAAGTTATTGAGGTCATGCTGTGTTTTTCTGGGCGTTGTCATAGCTATGATCCATTCCATGGGGACGCTCTCCTCCAGGGCTAACCCCAAAGTAATCTGATCATGATGGGAAGCCGTATGAGCCTGTCTGAAGCAGCAGAAAAGAGCAAGAGTCCAGGAGCGCCTTAAGGACTAATGCAGGGGAGGAGCTTTTGTGAGTCGTGGCTCCCTTCTTCAGATACTCTTGCTCTTTTCTCCTGCTCCCAAAGGAATCTGGAAGCCAGCGTCTACTCCTCTGCAGCCCACCAAGTAAAAACTTGGGCAGCAAAATTAAAAGTGCTCTTTCAGAAATAGGTCCCCTATGCGATACCAGAGAAGCCTGAAATCTTGCTATTAAACTACTGGAAAGACGTTCCTATTCCACAGTACAATAAAGAACTATATACTATCCTCTTATCGATGGCCAAAACAACTATTGCACAGAGCCGGCGAAATAATAATTTATTAAATATGAATTCATGGTATTCAAAGGTGTGGGACCATCTCTTAATGGATAAGGTCTCAGATAGACTTACCAGTGCTGAAGATATATCAAGATCTCAGGCTTTTTATGGTCGATGGCATCCGATACTAGAAAATCTGGAAAATATTCTTGAACGGATTAAACCTAGTCAGAAATCTCAATATTATTCTTTTATTCGGAAAGACTGGATATTATAAACAAATTGTAAAGGTTACAAATGTAATTTTTGAAAGAAAATGATCGTATTATAAAATTGCTTGTACATTTTTCATGTATATAATACCATTGTTAATTGTATTGTTATTGTTAAAATTGTTCGAGTTTTGGTGTAATTCATGTTCATAGATCATGTTCAGAAAAAAATAAAAAAATTAAAAAAACTAAACAGAAAAGGGGAAAAAAAGAAAGAAAAAGAAATAGGTCCCCGAAAGAATCCGACTGTTCTCTGCTCCTGCTCCAGTGAGCGAGCTGCTCAAGCAAAGCCAGCGCCGAGGTTCTGTTCCTGTAAAAAATCGCAGTCCTCTCTCTGCCATGAAGTGCGCTGGGTGACCATGGGCCATTCACTCCTTCTGAGCCTAATCTCAACGGCAGAGCTGTTGTGGGGATAAAACAGAAGTGGGGAGAGCAATGTAATATGCCCTGTGTGCCTTGGTTAGGGTGAGGATAACAACACGCTGGATGGGTGGGTCATCACGCAAAAGGCTTGTCTGTACATTCCCAGGACGATGCCCACATCCTCTCCTCTGCCTGATGGTTTCCAGCCTTCTCTCTTCCCATTCTCCCCCAATCATATCAGTGGAGTCTTCGGGGAGGGGGGACCTCTACCTTTAGCCTTGTCCTCACAGAAACTATCAATCCACTTGTGGACAAGTTCAGAAGATTAAAATTCTCCTACTTTAGGGAGGGAGGGAGAGAGTTTT
>NW_015163631.1:348234-348354 GCF_001447785.1 Gekko japonicus
TTGCACTTTAAAATTAGAATGCCAGAGAGAAGGTGGGGCTGGAACCTGTCCTGCTAGAGAGGTCCATGTGCGCTCAGGGATGCAGCACCCAAGGAGGAGAGACCTCCTCCTGGTTACAAG
>NW_015163631.1:352273-354563 GCF_001447785.1 Gekko japonicus
TTGCCCGGAGGTATTTTAATGTGGTTTTGAGCTGCACTTTCCCCTCCCAGTGGAGCAAATGCCAGATACAGAATCACCCATTATGGAAAGTGAAGTCAAGCTGTTTCCTTTGGCTGGGGAACCTGAACCCACAGGAAGCTGCCTTATACTGAATCAGACTGCTGGTCCATCAGTGGCAGTACCGGAGGTATTTTAATGGGGTTTTGAGCTGCACTTTCCCCTCCCAGTGGAGCAAATGCCAGATACAGAATCACCCATTATGGAAAGTGAAGTCAAGCTGTTTCCTTTGGCTGGGGAACCTGAACCCACAGGAAGCTGCCTTATACTGAATCAGACTGCTGGTCCATCAGTGGCAGTCTGGGACCTGCTCTCCAGAGTCTCAGGCAGAGGCCTTTCCCATCACCTACTGCCTGCTCCTTTTAATTGGAGATGCCGGGGATTGAACCTGGGACCTTCTGAGTGCCAAGCAGGTGCTCTCCCACTGAGACACAGCTCCTCTCCATAACTTGCATCATACAGCTGTTGGAAAGGCCTAAAAACCCTTCTAAAACATTGTTGAGGTTGTGTCTTTGTTTTTCTTCTAAGCCTACGCCTCCTAGAGTGACATCCTGCCGATTACCTGGCTAAAAGGAGATGAATGGCTTCTCCTTGCTCTGAAAACGAAGAGCAGAAGACCTACAGACATGCAAACAGCTGCATCCACGATCAAAGCATTTCTTCAAGCCAGCCTATTGATTAGCCGATAAAGAGATTACAACAGCACTTCATGAGACTAAACAAGGCCCACAGTCTCCCCGAGCTAATTTATCTCCAGTGTTCCCTCTAAGCTGAGTTAGTGTGAGCTGGCTCATAGTTTTTTAGCCTCCGGCTCACACCTTTTTGTCTTAGCTCAGGAAGGATGGCTCCAGAGCAAACTAATTTATGCAGCAGCCAAATCGCTCGCTGTTGGGTGTTACAAGTTAAAACACTTTACAGTATTTTCTGGGTTAATGATGTTTGTTAAGTCACATGTTTGTTTGTATCCAATCTGGTTTAGACAGTTAGAAAGCCCGGGAAGTTCAGATCTAGTTTGTTGTTCTGATTGGAGACCAAAGTGCCAAGTATTAGCATTTTATGGCTTCTCTTCCCGTCTTGTGGTTCTTTGTTCTGAGCAAGGAGAAGAAGCCTCTCTTCTGCCATTTTCAGTCTAGCTGTAAGGATGTAGGAATATTGGCTCTTTGTTATTTTACATCCCGTGTACCCTTTCCCATGCTAGGTTGTAGTAAACTTTTATTCTTTTAAACACACCATGGACTCTGCCTCTTTAATACTCTACTGATTCACTTTAAAATTAAGAATACCCTAACACTCGCTCACAGTTTTAATGCAAGAATACCCTAACACTCGCTCACAGTTTCAATGCCAGTAGCTCACAAAGTAGAATTTTTGCTCACAGGACTCCACAGCTTAGAGGGAGCATCATGTTATCTCGACTTCTATTGGTTACAGCTAAGCTAGGCGACCTCCTGTTTACATGCAAACACCGATTTAACTCTTTCATGACTGAAAGCAGTTGTCAACTTGTAAATATATTCCAACAGGAATCTCCCCCTCCCCATTAAAGGGGGCCTCTGGGGCAGGGATCCTGCTGGGCCCAGTCACACGTGGGGGGGTGCTGTGTGGGTTTCAAACCCGGCCTTTGCGCCAGGAGCAGCTCCTCAGAGAGCCTGGGGGCCCAGGCCACCCCCAGGACTAGCGCCTTCCTATCGTGGTCGAATCGATTCCAGGGAGGTCCTGAAGCGAAGGCCCCCCCCCCAATTTTGGCGGCCTTTCCCCAGCGCAGGGGCAGAGTCACCATGACGCAGACTGAGCACGCGCTTAGGGCACCAGGGCCAAAGGGGGCACCACAAAGTTGGGGAAAGGGTGAAAAGCTTTGTTTGTACAATATATTGTGTTATTGTTGGGTATTACAAGATAAAAACACTCAGTGTACTGTTTGTGTTGTCACAGGAAATCACATGTATTTGCATAAGCCAATGCTAGCTCAGTTCTGCAAGCCCGCGAAAAGCATCCCTGTTCTAGTAACTTGATTGGAAGCAAAGTGTCAGTGTCTTTGCATTTTATGGCTCCTCTTCCCCTCTTTGTTCTGTTTGAAGAAGAAGCATGTAAGAGAAGCCATTGAGCCTCTTCTAGTCTGTCCTTTGTAGAGTAAAGATGTAGCTGTTTAGCTGTGTTGTTATTTTACCTCCCAGTTACCTTTCCCTATGGTAGAATTTAGTAAAACTTTTATATTTTAAACACACAATGGACT
>NW_015163631.1:355145-356318 GCF_001447785.1 Gekko japonicus
CTGGACTATCTTATCTCTGCTAAATACCATTTTTTTTCAATATCTCACTATCACCCAACAGGGGGGGGCCCGAAGATGGGTCAGTGCTGAGGGCACCAGTGACAGTGAGCTTTCATCCGCCCCTGCCCCGGCGGCTGCTCTCCCGTTTTCCTCCTTCCTTCCTTCCCTCGTTTTTCTTCTCCCCCCCCCTTTAGAAAAGTTTTTTTCTCTCTCTTCCGCCTCCCTCTGAAGCTTTTGCCCCCAGACAGGAGCCCGGCTGATCCCAGCAGGGTCCAAATCTGGCAGGTTGTCAGCTCGGCCGAGGTGAGCAGGCGGGCCTACAGCCCCCTCCCGTTTGGGGCCGAGAAACCTTCCCTGCAGCTGCAGGCGCAAGGGCGGGCCCAGGCTCGCTTGCGCCGGGAGCAGAGCGTCGGGCCTGCGCCTCGGGAAGCAGCTCCTGCCGGAGGAGGAGAGGGCTCCGGAGGCCAGCGGGGGGTGGGCTCCAGTCAAGCCCAGACTCTCCGGAGAAGGTGAGACGACTCGACGGAGGCGCTCTCCCGTTCCTAGAAGACCAGACTGGCCGGGAACAGCGGGAGGCAGCAGCAGGAGAAGAGGAAGACCCACCAGGAGATGGAGGGAAGCCGCGAAGACCCTCCGCTGGCAAGACCGGAGCCCGGCGGGGGAACGAAAGGAACGTTTCGGAGGACACCAACTCGAAGGGTCGCCCAACGCCCCCTGTGAGCTGTGGGGGGGGGTCGTGTGAGCAAAAATACTCTGGGAGCGGCTGGCATTGAAGTGGTGAGCCAGCGATTTGGCCGCTGCCTCAATCAGTTTGCTCTGGAGCCCTCCTTCCGGAGCGGAGACAAGAATGTGTGAGCCGGAGGCTAAGAAACTGTGAGCTCGCTCACACTAAACTCAGCTTAGAAGGAACACTGGTCGCCATACGTAGGAAGCGACTTGGTTTTTTTTATTATTATTATTTTTGTTGGGTGTTACAAGATAAAAACACTCAGTATATATTGGGTTAAATGTCTGTTTTGCTGTTACAGGAAATCACATGCTTTTGTGTAAGCCAATGTTAGTTTAGGTCTGCCAGCCCGGGAAAATTCTTCCTGTTCCAGGAGTTTGATTGGAAGCAAAGCGTCAAAGTGTCTTTGCATTTTATGGCTCCTCTTCCCCTCTTTGTTCTGTTTC
>NW_015163631.1:356335-362795 GCF_001447785.1 Gekko japonicus
CTCGTGGTGTTCCCTCTAAGCGGGGAAGTCTTCTGAGCAAAATCTCTACTTTGCGAGCCACTGGCATTAAAATTCTGAGTAAGCGATTTGGCTGCCGCATAAATCAGTTTGCTCTGGAGCCCTCCTCCCTGAGCGGAGACAAGAATGTGTGAGCCGGAGGCTACGAAACGGTGAACTCGCTCACACTAAACTCAGCTTAGAGGGAACACTGGTCGCCATACGCAGGAAGCGACTTGGTTTGTTTTATTATTATTTTCTTATTTATTTATTTATTTTCTCGCATCTCTATCCCGCCCTCCCCCGCAAGCGGGCCCCGGGCGGGTTACACAAGCCGTCAAAAGAGTGAAAAATACAGACACAACGATCCGATTACGACACAACCGTTCTCTCTCACATGACGTGTAACTCCCACGACGGCCACCAGTCCCAAAGCCCGGATGGGCCCGGATGGATCAGGGGTCCAGGGGAGTTGACGGCCCTTCGGACACGCGCCCTGGACCACCACCCCCTATAGGGGGTGGTGCCTGGACACAGGGTGGCAGCAGCCCCTCCCGAGAAAACTCCCAGGTCGAAAAAGGCACTTTCGAGGGAGGGTGACGCAAGACCCGGCCGGAGATGCTCGTGGTGTTCCCTCTAAGCTGGGAAGTCTTCTGAGCAAAATCTCTACTTTGCGAGCCACTGGCATTAAAATTCTGAGTAAGCGATTTGGCTGCCGCATAAATCAGTTTGCTCTGGAGCCCTCCTTCCTGAGCAGAGACAAAAATCTGTGAGCTGGAGGCTAAAAAACTGTGAGCTGGCTCACACGAACTCAGCTTAGAGGGAACACTGGCGTCGTGCCCGAAGAAAAGTGAGCGGGAGGAATGTGCTGCAGGCCGGGCCGCCCCGCCCCCCTATGAAATCCACACCAACGGGGGGGGTCACTCCGGCGCCTTCCCCTCGTGGGCGACTCTTCGCGCCCAGGGCCGCCCGAAACGCTTCCTGCGCCCGCGAGGGTCTTGCGCCAGGAGGCAAGGCCAGCCGACGGACCCCTCGCCGCCCAAGTCCCTGCCAGTGTCCCCTCTAGGCTGCGCCAGGGTGAGCCGGCTCACAGTTTCTTAGCCTCGGGCTCACACCTTTTTGTCTCGGCTCAGGAAGGGAGGGCTCCGGCGCAAACTGACGGATGCAGCAGGCAAATGGCTCGCTCACAGCGTTCATGCCGGCGGCTCCCCAAGTACGATTTCTGCTCAGGAGACTCGACAGCTTGGAGGGAGCCCGGGTCCCTTCCCAGCCTGGCTCTTCCTCCGGCCAAAACGACTCGCTTAGCACCGGTTCTGGAAAGCCGGCGGGGGACATCAGACGAACACGCACAGGCGCGACCACCCCCCCACCCCCAGCGGCCCGGTCGGTGGGGAGAAGCGGCGGGATTTCATCGTGCAACTGACGAGGCCTTCTTGTCAGTTTCAAAGGCGGGGCTTGGCGGCGCCGGCGGCTTCCCCATACCCCCGGCGGCTGCGGCGGGGAAAAGGAGGCGGGGGGGCTTCGGCCTCGCAGGGCAGGGAAGGCAGGGAACCTCCCCCTCCCCGCAGCACTCACCGGGGGGGGGGGGGAGAAGGGCTGCCCCCCCTTCCCCGGTTCCCTGGCGACTTAAGACGGGAGAGGGGGCCCTGCCCCGAAGGGACAGAAGTCTGGAGCAGAAGCTGCCCCTCCGGACGGTCGGGAGGCGGCTCTTTTCGCTCGCTCCCCCGCCCCGCCCCGTGGCTCCGACAGCTTGCAACCGGCTCCGGCTTCCTCTAGGGAGGCGGCCCAGCTCCCGCAGAGCGAGTGTCGGGTTGGCCGCTCGGTCGCCCGCCTGCAATCTGCTAGGTCAGAGCGAAACCTCCGGGAGGAGGCAGGCAGGGGCGTGGAGAAAGAAAGAAAGAAAGAAAGAAAGAAAGAAAGAAAGAAAGAAAGAAAGAAAGAAAGAAAGAAAGAAAGAAAGAAAGAAAGAAAGAAAGGAAGTGAGACAAGCGAATGAGATGAAGAAGAGAGACGCACACAACCCCTATCTGGGGGGCCTAACTAGAAACCAAAAATGCAGAAATGCAGTCCTAAACACTCTTGGCCAATGAGCTGGCTCCGAGAGTAGTTCCCACCGATACCCGGGGTCTTCCTCCCCGAGAAGCGTTCTTGTTTGCAGCGCTCTCCCTTAGGAGAGGCTTACGAGTAAACGCCATCGGACTAGCGAACCGAAAGTTTGGGTCAGCGCTTTTCTTTGGGAGGCTGAGGCTGCGATGGTAGCGCGCGCGCGCGCGCACTAAGGAGTAGGGTTTTAGGGAGCTTTACTTCCCCGAGTAACTCTGAACAGGATCAGACCGTAAGCCGGAAACCACGTTGATGGGAAAGAGACACCAGAGGAAAACCACGACGTGGCGGCTCCTTCCGGGATCGTGTCAGTTTCCCCTGAAATCGAATCCTTCCTTGCCTTTTTCAAACCAGCCCCAAGGATTTAAATCCACTTTATCTCGCTCCTTTCTTTTGAGACTATCTGTCATTATCGTTCCCTTAAGAATTAGTAAGTAACATTTCCTGAGAGAATGTCTGGGGGGGGGGGAGATTTAGGGGAGAGACAGAAGAAAAGCAGAGGGAAAGCTCCGGCTTCTGAAATATTACGTGTGTGTGTGTGTTTGTGTGTGTGTGTGTGTGTGTGTGTTACCTGCCTTTGGAAGTCTCCCTGCGTCTCTTCCATCGCTGGCCTGTTGGAGGTCGGCATTTTAGTCCAATTCCCCGGCGACTAAGGAGATTGATGGTTTGAGTGTCCTCGATCCTGAAAGAAAGATGAACTCAAACGGCACATTAAAAAAGAAAAAGAGAAGAAAAAAAACCCCAAAAGCACCGCAAAACGGACCATAGACAAGTCACACAGTCCGTCTACTTTCCTATAGCTCAGCGTCGACTCTTTACCTCCTAGTCAGCCCTATTGGCTTCAGTGGCATTGATGTCTGGCTTTGGATCCTGCCCTGCGACTCAGTCGCCATTAAAACAGGAAGCTTTCGTTTGTGCTGGAGACCCTCTCCCCAGCAGTGCGTTCCACTGAAAGCCTGACTTTCCTAAAGTGTTATGTCTTTAGAATGCTTGGGGGGGGGGGAATATAAATTCCACTGCTCCCTGCTGTCTAGGGCTCCCCCCCCCCAACAAAACTGTGTATGGATTCAGGAAATAAACACATTATTTGCCTTTATGTAGTTGCTATTCGCTCTCACTAGCGGGAGGATGCGCTTCTTTCGAATTTCCGCTCAAAATAATTCGTTTCCTGAACGGGTGGCTTCCTTTCGTGTTATATATTCATCCCACCTCCCCTTACCTATACATTTCCAGCCCAATCTCATACAAGCTGTCTGTGAGACTTACTTCTGTCTAAGTGTGTCCTGGGAATCTAGTTTTCAGCGTTCTTCCTCTAGCGGTTTGCACAGAGGCCTCCAAAATATCTGTTTAGTGACTTATCTTTTAATATTCAGTAGTGTGATTCCACACCACATTTCAAAATTAGGCCGGATAAAAGTGACAGAAATCAAAACCCAAGACAGAAATTAACTTTTCCCGAAAAGATTAACATTCTTAAAAATAAAACAACGCTGACCAATTAGCTATCTACTAATATTAGAATAATATATAAATTAGAAAAATATATTCCTATTAGAATAATATATAAATTACAAAAACGTTTTCCATTCTTTCTTTGGCCTCTATATAGTCAAACTTTCCCGCTTAAAAAAAAAAAGCCCTCTGCGATGAATTCCTTTCGAGGAAAACAAAATCTTCTCTCTTCACCATCAAGGGAGACAACGACACACCTAATTGCGAACACGAGAGAAGATCGTCCGGAAAGGCACCCACAAAAGCACAGCCCCCAAAGGTTCCCCCGCCCCCCCCCCCCCGTCTGCCTAATAAACCCATTTAGAACTTCATCAGTGGCGTAATGAAAGGAAACAGGGTGGAAATTGCCTGTTAACAGTTGGATCTAGGCTGTAATTAATTCAGTGTCTCTTTTAATCAAACCGAGGAGAGATCAAGTTTCCTTAGTCAGTGTGCGGCGCGTGTGACATCACCCTAAAAGCTCTCCGGCCAATCAGGAGGGGGGTTGTGAGGCACGTGGGCTCGGGATCTTGGGGAGGGGAGATAGAGGAGGACGGAGAGGAAGAAATTCCAAACTAAAGCGACGCAAGTTGAGGGGTGCTTTAAAAAAAAAAACCCACACACACCCAAAACCCGACGCGAGAATCTGGGAAGGGCAGCCGCGGCGGGCGGGGCTGAGGGCGGAGGTGTCCTCGGGCTTGCGGGGACTCTTCCAAAGGTGCTGACATTTTCGTCGCTTCACGGGGGTCGCTGAGCTTTTCCTGCCTGTTGTCGTCGCCCCCCCCCCCCAGTCGCGCTTTTGGGCTTGGGGGGAAAGGGCGCTGCATCCCCGCCGTTCCCGCGACCGCGTGCTCTGTCCAAGGTCCTGAATGCGCCGCCGATTCCGCCGCCTCCACCACTCCTGGTCCGCCCGCTTCCCCGCGGAAGAACTTGGCGCCCGCTCCCCTCTTCTTCCCTGCCCGGCTCCCTGATCCCGCCTCCCCCAAACCATGGATTATTTCTGCGAGGCCGAAGGGTTTATCGTAGGCCGCGGGGTGGAGGGGGGATTGATCCGGGGGCTCGTCTGAAAGCAAAGTTTGACTTCCCTCCCTCTCTTTCCTCCCTTTTCTTCTCCCCACCCCACCCCCCCGCCGCTCCCTTCCTCTCTCGCCCGCAGCCGGCTCGGGTGCTGACGGCCAACAAGGCAGACCGCGCGGCTGGATCTTCATGCGGACTACCAACCCCGGGACTGCTCGCCGACTCCCTCCCTCCGGACCCTCCCGCCAGCCTGACCCGGACTGCCGGCCGATGCCCTCCTGAGAGAGACATGGAAGGCTCCAACGGATTTGGGATCGAGTCCCTCCTTTCCCACCGGCCGGGGAGCCCGGCCGCGCCCAAGGGAGACCCGCTGATGGGGGAGTGCCGGTCCCCTTTGGAACTAAGCCCCGGCTCGGAGATCAGCAGCGGCTGCCCGTCTCCCCACTCGCCCGGGCGGGACTGCCTGGAGGCGCAGCGGCAAGGCGTGGCGGCGGCCCTGGAGTCGCACCTCCAAGCCGGACAGATCTCCGCCCCGTCCCAATCCAGGACGGTGACTTCCTCCTTTTTAATCAGGGACATTTTGGCCGACTGCAAACCTTTGGCGGCCTGCGCCCCTTACTCCAGCACCAACGGACAGAGCGCGCAGGAGGCGCCGGTTCGAATCCCGGCCAAGGCCGGGGAGGATTTCCGAGACAAGGTCGACAAAAGCAGCAGTAACTCGTCTTCGGACTCGGAATACAAAGGTAAGCCCAGGGGGTCTCTCCCTCTGCTTCGAGCTCGTCTCCCCCGCCCCCTTCCTCGGGGGCACCTTCGCCTTGGTTCTCGGTCCCCGGTTGCCTCGCCTGGGCCCGCGAGCCCAGTACTCCGTCTCCGAGGGCGGTAAGCCTCGGGGAAGCTCGGAAGCAAGGCATAGAGAAGAGAGGCTCCCACGATCTGGATGTTGCCTCTGAACATGGAGGTTCTCTTTGAAAGGGAGAGAAAACTGGATTGAAAACAAACAGACAAACAGACACGCGTTGGCCTGGTTGGGCTTTCTCCTGCTTTCATTTATTCTAAACTCTGCGATTGAATTTGCGCGTGGCCCGGTTCTGCCAGTAAACGGGGGGATTCTGGTGGTTCTCAAAAGCCCCGGGACTTTAAAGAAAACACTGGTTTTAAAATTATCCCGGCTGAAATATAGAGAATTAGAGGGGACATTTCACACGAAGTTTGGGCTTGCCCAACCTCGCGAGAGTGAAAGACTTGTGGCATGTGGCAGGACGCTCCTCACGAAGCTCAGAGTGTCTGGTCGCCGCCCCCCCGCCCCCAATTTCATCCTCTCAGTGTCCTTTCAAGGCGGCTTCGTTTCCTAGCAGGGACACTCGCGCAGGGGTCTCCTGACTGCGGCATCATAGACGCCGCATCTCAGCTAAAGCCGGAGAATCGGCTCTGCGCCTCCTCCCTACGGGGGGGGGAGAATGCGGGTTAACCAGGATCACTAAAATTGTTTTGTTGCCTTGCGAAGGCAGGGATGGAGAGGGAGCCCTTAGATTCGCTCGCCGGGCAGAGGCGGAGGGCAGGCAGGGCCGGCATTCTTCGGGCAGGCGACGCTCACAGGCCGGGAGCCCCGGAGCCTCTTGCGGGAAAATATCTGATTTCCGATCATTCCTCATCAGGCCCTGAACGATCGCTGCCCGGCCCGGGGGAGCCTGCTCATCTCTCTCCTGGGAAACTCCTCACCCGGCTGCGGCGGCTTCCCGGCAATTCAGCCAATGGGCAGAAGGGCCGGTCTTGCCGTGCCGGATAAGGACAATCCAGGGAAGGGCCAGAAATTCATTTTCATTATTTTCATTATTTTCATTATTATTATTAT
>NW_015163631.1:363004-364202 GCF_001447785.1 Gekko japonicus
TTCTGAGAAACAGACAATTTTCTGCCCGAAAACACACCTGTTCCAGGTTATTCCAGACTCCCAGGCAAGGGCCGAACCTCTTTTGAAAGCTCAGATAACCCTAACCCGGCCGTGTCGACGTGATCCCCGTGACCGAGAGAGCGACCCTACACAGAGTATCCGACGGGGCTTCCTCCCAGGAAAGGGTCTTTAGGGTTACTCCGTCAGGGACATTTTCAACTGACACCCAGTCAGCGTCCCAGGCAGCTTACCCGGACGGAGGCCGCGGTCCCGTGCCGGCTTTCTGGCGAGTAAGTCGCCTCGACCGAAGGAGAAGGGCGCCCGAGCGCGCCGCGTCGGGCCGGGCCTCCGGGTCACCTTCGCCACCTTCCGTAGCCCGCGCGTGGTTCGGGCGCAGGCCTCCTGGGCCGCGTTTCCTGGCCAGCGCTTCTCCCTCCGGCCAAGGGAGCCTCTGCAGGGGGGGGGGGCCTGGGCCGAAAGGCGCGTGTGGTGCGCCCCGTCCCCTCCCGGCCGCCGCCGCCGCCTCCTCCCGGCGCTTCGGGGCGTCCCTTTCGCCCGGCCGGGGTGCCTCGCCTTTCTTTTCACGTCTTCATCCGAAAAGGGTCGGGGGAAGTGGCCCCCTCGTGGCCCTTCGGGGGCGCTTCGGGGCGTCCCTTTCGCCCGGCCGGGGTGCCTCGCCTTTCTTTTCACGTCTTCATCCGAAAAGGGTCGGGGGAAGTGGCCCCCTCGTGGCCCTTCGGGGGAAACAGGACGCCGCTTCTGCCCAAACAGAGGCGCTTTCCCAGGTTAAATGTGGGCAGCCTCTCTCCGCCGGGGTCCGCGCAGTTCTCCCCGGGCCCGAAAGCACCGGCCGGGCGGGCGGCGGCTATGCAAACCAGACTGGGCTTTTCGCCCCAGGCCGGGGTCCCCCCCCCCCTAGACGCCGCTTCTGCCCAAACAGAGGCGCTTTCCCAGGTTAAATGTGGGCAGCCTCTCTCCGCCAGGGTCCGCGCAGGTTTCCCCGGGCCCGAAAGCACCGGCCGGGCGGGCGGCGGCTTTGCAAAAAACTTGCTTGCGGGGAACTGGCCCACCGGACTCCTGTCGCCGGGGGCTGCGGGGCTGGGCAGTGAGGGAAGGGGACTTCCTCTGGGGGAAGCCTCCGGAGGAGGGGAGTCGGCCAAAGCGCTGGCCAAAGAAGAGGAGCAGTGGCGGGGCGCTC
>NW_015163631.1:365981-366130 GCF_001447785.1 Gekko japonicus
CAAAGTCACCGGCCCTTCTTCTTCAAGCCGCCGGCCCGGAGGCTCCCGCTCAGACGGGGCGGCCCCGCGTTCAGAGCTCCGTGCAGCCGGCCGGGTGCCCCCTTGGACTAGTCTCTTTACTTCGGAGGGCTGCGGGAGAGCTAAAAGGG
>NW_015163631.1:366241-366785 GCF_001447785.1 Gekko japonicus
GGAAAGCTGCCGGCCGCCCGAGGGTGAGAAAAGCAGCAAGCGGAGGCAGCCGGTGCCACCGTCCCCCCCCCCCAAAAAAAGAAACCCAACCCGGACTGTCTCTCGAGACGCCTTCGGAGCCCGTCTGGAAGGGGGGGACGGGTCAAGGGCGCAGGCAGGGGGACGCAGGCAGGTCTACCCGCCTTTCCTCGGAAGTAAACCCCGCCGGACTGCGACCTGCAGCCTTTCCGAGCGCTCCGCAGGGGCCCGACGCGGCGGCCTCCTCCCGCTGGGCTCCCGGGGTCTCGGGGGGGGGCCGAGGAAATGGAGGGGGGCAAAGACCAGCCAGGGAGGGGGCGGTGTTGTCTCCCAGGCGGCTCCGGCGGGAGCCCCCCCCAGGCCTTCGAGGGAGGAGGGAGGCGGAGCAGCAGGACCGGAGCGAAGCCGGATCAGTGCGGCGGTCCCTGGGGAGGGGGATCCGGCTGCAGCCGGGCGGAGAGAGGCCTTTCCTCCTCCCCGGAGAGTCCAAGACTGGAACAATATTCGTAGGCGGCAGCCGCTCTTC
>NW_015163631.1:366988-373800 GCF_001447785.1 Gekko japonicus
TGGCGGGGGGTGGGAGGGGGGCTTCTGGCCCGCAGGGCTGTCGCGGGGGAATCAAACGTCTGAACGTCACTTTCTTCCTTAAGAAAGTTGTGGAATCTTGTGAGCAAACATTCGACTCTGTGAGCCGCTGGCATTAAAAGTTGTGAGCCGGCGATTTGGCTGCCGCATCAATTAGTTTGCTCTGGAGCCCTCCTTCCTGAGCTAAGGCAAAAATGTATGAGCTGGAGGCTAGAAAACTGTGAGCTAGCTCACAATAACACAGCTTAGAGGGAACACCGGCCCCCTCTAAGCCGAGCTAGTGTGAGCCAGCTCACGGTTTTTTAGCCTCCAGCTCACGCGTTTTTGTCTTCGCTGGGGAAGGGATGGCTCCAGAGCAAACTCATGTGTGCAGCAGGCAAATGCAGCCCGCTCACAACTTTTAATGCCAGGAGCTCACCAAGTAGCATTTTGGCTCACAAGACCCCACCGCTTAGAGGGAGCGTCGCTCCTGAGCCTTTGGCTGGTGGGAAGCCCTCTTCTGCCCCGACTCGCGCCGCTCCGCGGCTTCCCCCTTCTGCGTCCGGGGGTTTGTGATCCGAGCAAGCCGGGCCACGATCCAGAAGCAGCTAGGCCGCAGCGCTCAGGTTTCCTGCCGCGTCCCAGGGCCCCGGTTCGCTTTGCCGTCAGCCTCCGTCTGTTTCCGATTGAGTCGAGGGAGGGAGGGAGGGAAGGAAGGGAGGCTCTGCGAGAACCGCTAAGCGCTTTACTCGGAAGTGAACCAACCCCGCCACTTCTGGGACTCTGACTTCTGAGCAAGTGCCCTTAGGGTTGGGTTCAATGTTCCCGCTAAGTTATGGGGTCTTGTGAGCAAAAAGTCTACTTTCTGAGCTACTGGCATTAAAGTTGTGAGTAAGCGATTTGGCTGCTGCAAAAATTATTTGACTCCGGGGCCCTCCTTCCTAAGCTAAGACAAAAATTTCTGAGCCAGAGGCTAAAAAACTGTGAGCTAGCTCACACTAACTCAGCTTAGAGGGAACACTGGTTGGGTTGGCTCTTTCTCAGCGCGCTGACTGCGGAGGAGGTCCGTCTGGTCGGTTTCAGTGGGACGCACGTCGGGGTGTCTCATCTCAGCAGACCCAGGGATAGGGATTGTCATTGCTTGTTTGTTTGTTCCGGGGGCATTTCAATTTTTAAAGGGGGCTGTTAGATGAAAGCTAATTGAATGGCTCGGCAAGGCCTGTCTTTAAAGGGGGAGGCTCCCAGCTTGTTTCTAGCCCTTCCTTTCAAGGGGGTCTCTCCTAAAAAAAAATAAGGTCTCTGGCACGGCTGTTTGTGGGGCGGGGCTTTTAATTGGTGGGGCAGGGCCCCCAAATGCCCCACAGTAGCTACGGGCCCGCATCTCAGTGTTTATTATGATCCAAGAACAGACGCCGATCAGACACAGGCATTCGACGCAGGGACGCTAAACCTAAACTGCCCTTCTTCATTAAAATGTGTGAAACCAGAGCCGCGTTCTTCGGAGTAAGAAGGCTTCAGGTTGCTTTGCCTGTGGGGCAGGCCCCACTGAACCCGGTTACCGGCCCTCCTCCTCGTGTCCTTTCTTTGTTTTTACTGGGATTATGTCATGGCTTTATTTGCACGTTAATGGCTGGGATGTTTTCATGTCTTCACCTCCGCCCGCCGCCTTGCGGGGCCTGAGCGGGCGGAAAGGCGGCGCACACAAATGCCTTCAGCGCATCAGCCGTGTCCAGACCCGCTGCGCGTCTCTCCCGCGGAGCTCCGTCTGGCTGCGCTTGGGGCTTGCGCGGGGGTGGTGCGGATCGGGCCCGGCTGACGGCGGCTCTCTCTCTCTCTCTCGCTCTCTGTGTCTCCCGGCGCGCAGTGAAGGAGGAGGGGGACCGCGAGATCTCCAGCTCCCGGGAGAGCCCGCCGGTGCGGCTGAAGAAGCCCCGCAAGGCGCGCACGGCCTTCACGGACCACCAGCTGGCCCAGCTGGAGCGCGAGGGAGGGGGCAGGGAGGCCAGGTTGGGAAGCCCCCTGGGGAGCAAGGCCCTCGGCCAGCTTTCTGCTCCCCGGAGCTCCCCTCCTCCTCCGGTCCCGTTCCGTCCCTTGTTGGGTTTGAAGGGAACGTCCCTGAAGCTGTCGCTGTCAGCCGCCCGGAGCCACGAGGAAAGGCGGGCTACAAATGCGCTGGTCGAGCCCTCCCGGAGCGCCGTGGTGGGGACGCTCGGGAAGAAGGGGACCTTTGGGGCAGAGAAGCAGGGACTCCTCGGGGGTGCGCTGGCCGGAGTGGTTATTCGAAGAGGAGTTCCAGACCCCGGCCTCGAGCTGAACGGCAGACACGGCCCATTAGCGGTAGGGGCGGGGGCTAGATTCTTGCAGGGACCCGGGAAGGCAAAAAGGGTCCTTTTCACACGTGACGCAGAGGTTGCGCCGTCCTCAGGTTCCGGCGGCCAGTCCCCGCGCTGCCTGAGGGCTGTTCCCGCATGAGACACGTGTCTGTCACACTTCGCGTTCTTAAGGCGTAAGTCTGTCCGTATGTAGAATGTCTGAGCAGCTCCCTCATTCGGGCCTGGCGAGAATTCCCCCCACCCCTCGCCGGCTGAGCGCCCGCATTTCTTTGCCCTCCTTTGGGCCGGATTCGGGCTCCGAGAAACTGGCATGAAGCCACGCGGCGGCTGTGGAGCTCGGAAAGGGAGAGGGGGGCCGAGTCTGACCGCCATTCCCCCCCCCAATTCGCTGACCTCAGTCCACCGGCCCCGATCCTGTAGATAACAAATGTACCTTTGGAACGGCTGTAGCCCCCTCCCCACGCGCCCCAGCGCCTCCCTTGAGGCAAACTCTGCCGCAACCGTCTTGTTGACAATACCCAGGGCCCCGATCCTGCAGACAGGTACAGACACGGACTCTACATTTTTAGTGTCTTTTCCGTCTTCTCATTTGCTTGCTGGCGCGCGCGCGCACGCGTGCATTTAAGGCCTTTACAACCGATGACCCGCAACTGAACGTGTGAACGGACTTCTTGACGTTAAAAATAACTTCCTGGGAGTTTCCAGACATTCTCTCTGAGCTTTTTGCGGCCGCGACTATTTGGTGTACCCTTCCCTATGTTGGAAACATTCGGATTGTAAAACTTTCCCATGTTCTGTTCTATCCGAACTCCAAGGGTAGGAAAACGGGTCCACGTTTAGGCTTCTGTTCCCCTTCCCTTCGACAGCAACACAAAAGCCCTCCTCGCAATTCCGTGTGACCAAAATGCTGGTTCCGGTCCCGTAAAGAAATGACCTGGGTTTGCCCCTCGGCTGGGCCAATTCGCCCTCTCTGGCGCGTGTCAAAGGCCTGTCTCGGGGTGGCCGACACCAGTCCCCGCCGAAAATCACCAATACAAAGACCGGGGTGGGGGGTTTGAACTGAATCTAGGCACAGGGGAGGGGGTGCCTCAGTTTCTCTCCAGCTGGATCCGGAGCAAGTGTTGCCAAGAACAGGAGCCAGTCCTGGAAAGAGATGCCCCGTTCACACGACCTGTCGCTCCCATCGCCGTGTTTGTCACACCAACCGGCGGTCAACATCCTCGCGTGGTTGAGTTCAAAGTGTCGATGTGAAATGGCTCCTCGGTTCAGCCAGCCCACCCGCAGACACGCAGGTTAGGTTCCGACTGGGGCGTTTCGGTGGGCAGAGTCGAGACCCCCTGCCGGGGCCAGGATTTGCACTGGAGCCCTCGGAGTGGCGCCGCAGATGCTGGAAATCTGTCATACCGATGACGCGGGATGCCTGCTCGCCGGGAGACCTGCTGGTGGCAGTTCCAAACAGCAGACACTCATACAACGGAAATAAAATCAAACCAATAACGAGCTGCTTTAAAAACGCAGCCACGTTTTAAAGAAGCCACCAGCCTGACACAGAACTGAATCAAATGGAAGGCTTTTCCTCTGAAGGAGACAAGTTTCTGCCTGGATTTCTGCCTGAGAGGATGATAATAATAATAATTAATAATAATAATAATAATAAATTAATGGTAATAATAATAATATAGCCGCAGCAACAACAATAATAATCATCATAGTAACCATAATAATAATAATCGAACCTAAGCAAGCGTTTGTAGGGCGCTCTCAGAGATCAAAACTCTCCAGGCACCATCTGGCAGCAGTTGTTACAACAGCCCTGCGGGGTTGGTCGCCCTGATGATTAACCCCGCAGGTGCTGGGCTCTCCGCTTGGCTGGCTGAGAGGAGACTCGAACCGGAGGCCTTCGCGGCTCCTAAACGCCCCAGGCTTCGGTCGGTCGGGTAAAGGAAGGCTGACTAGCCATAGAAGCCGGCAGCCAAGCCTCTTCCGGAGCATGCAAATGTGGGCCGAGATTGCCTCTGAGCATGTGCAAAGTATCCCTATCCAGCCTACACAAAGCTGGTCAACATTTCGTTCCGGGGGAGCAAGATTTCATTCCGGGCGTCTGACTTCCCCGCTGGGTGCAATCGGGGCGCCCCAACCGATGTGGCACAGCGCCCCCAGTCCCCTGTCGTAACACTTTTTATTTTATGTCATGGTCTAGGTATGTATACCCCTTTTCCTCCCCAATGTGGACGCGAAACATCGTTCTCCTGCAGTTCTCCTACCCTTACCCCTGTAAGGGAGGCTGAGAGTGAGTGAGTCGTCCAAGGCTGCCCAGCAAGCTTCTGTGGCAGAGGGATTCGAACCTGGATCCCTCGGGGTACAGTCTGACAGTCTAACCCCCACACCCAGGCCTGGATCTGAGGTTTCCTGGGCTCCATCTATGTTGGAGTTCTTAAAAATTGTAATTCAGCAGAGAAAAATAGCTTAGCGACGCCAGAGTGAAATAATCCAGACTCAGAGTCCATGTGTGTTTAAAATAGGAAAGTTTTTACTACATTCTACCATAGGGAAGGGTAACTGGGAGGAAAATAACAACACAGCTAAACAGCTACATCCTTACTCAACAAAGGACAACACTAGAAGAGCTAGCAATGGCTTCTCTTACTTCTTCAGGACAGGCAAACAAAGACGGGAAGAGGAGCCATAAAATGCTCACACCCTTTGACACTTTGCTTCCAATCAGACTTCTAGATCAGGGATGCTTTTCGCGGGCTTGCAGATCTAAACTAGTATTGGTTTACACAAAAGCATGTGATTTCCTGTAACAACACAAACAGACATTTAACCCCATATATACTGAAGTGTTTTCAACATGTAATACCCAACAATCTGGAAGGGGTGGAGCACATGAAGGTCGCCGGCTGCATCTCACTACTCACCAGGTGACCTTGGGGGGGGGGGGTAGCAATATTGGCTTGCCCCCCGGGGGGTGCCTGTGGGTGCGCCTGTGCGCAGAGTAACATGTTGTAAAGCCCCTTGCCTGTTCCGAAAATGGTGGATCGGTGCCAGGCAGCTTCTCCCACGGGCGGCGGACCGGTTGACCCCCTGGTGCCAGCCAGCCCAGAGAAAATGCCGCCGGTGCTCACAGGCTCGGAGTTTGGCGAGCCTCCCGGGATTGGCTTTGGACAGGCCTTCCCGAGTAAAATCTCCCCTTGTTCTTTCCCCCTTGGAACTTCGCGGAGAAGCCCCGCCCCAGGCAAAGAAGTTCTCGCTCTTTGGAGACGGCCCCTCCCCCGGTCTCTTTCCAGACTGGAATCTTTTCCGAAGTTCCCTCGACTTTAACACCCACTAGAAGAGGGCCCGGCATTTCCAGATATGCAGCCCACGCATGTTCGCTCGGGAAGGAAAACCCACAACTTCCGCTCAACTTTCTTCTAAGGAGGTTCCAAGTAGGCGAGTGTGCGCAGGATTGCACCCGGAACGAGTCCAGGCGGTTTTGATTTCATTCCTGCCTCATTTCTACCCGCCCCGCTCCCAAGTTCTCCCCGGGGGTTAGAACTGATTTCTGTTGGGATTCTGAGATTCAAGATCGATGGTCGTTTTGCAAACACAAGAGTCACATTAGTAAAAGAAAAATATCTTTACTACAAAACAAAATAAAGCATGGGTAAGGTACTTTGGATAAAAGAAATAAAATGAAAAGGTTACATACTTGCAGTTACTTTCAGTACTACTTTGCTACAGCTACATCTTTCTATCTGTGTTAACTTCTAGAGGGGAGCTTCCTCTCTGGTTCACACAAAGAGCCATAAACCTTGTGAATACATGAATGCTAGATCAAAGCATTTCCACAAGCAAGTTGTTAGTTGACCAATACAAAGGTCACAGGTCACCTCATTAGAGTAAACAACTCCCACAAACTTTCCTGCCCTAGAATACATTATGTAACGTAACATCCTGTCCTAACAAACAACACTTAACTCTGTAATGACTGAAGTGTAAGCAACTTGAAACTCCAACAATTTCCCCTTAGGAGAAAGTAAAATCCTTAGTCTAGCAGCTGTCAAGATCCAGCCGTTCACACGTGCGTGGTTGGCAAACGAACGTCTGCATCGGCTGACCTGGAACACCGTCCTCAGCCCAAGGGGTGTTTTCTCTCCCACTCCTCAAGTCCCACCAAAACTCTCTTCCCTTCCAGAACATGTAACTATATAGGCTGCTTTACATCCACCCGCCCGCCTTCCTCACCTGTTGGCGGGCCTTTCCTCGACATTTCCCTTCCCAGCTCTTCAAACACCTCTAAGCACCCAAGCGGTCGCACCAAGGGTCTCAGGTCTTTTATTATTTATTATTTATTTATTTATTAGGCTGCTTTACATCCACCCGCCCGCCTTCCTCACCTGTTGGCGGGCCTTTCCTCGACATTTCCCTTCCCAGCTCTTCAAACACCTCTAAGCACCCGAGCGGTCGTACCAAGGGTCTCGGATCTTTTATTATTAT
>NW_015163631.1:376736-386730 GCF_001447785.1 Gekko japonicus
CATGACATCACATCCTTCTGCTTCAGTATTGCATTCCTTCAATAACTTTTCCACACTTTTCACATCTCTATGTGCAAATTTTACATGCCATGCGAATAAACAGTCTTTATGGTTGCATTCACCTGATCTGGTTTGGCATACCAGCCCATCATTTTCCATGTCATCAAAATCAGTATCAGCAATATTTCTCACGTAATCAAAACCATCCTTTTCTTCAAGCATTACATTAAATCCATTTTCACTCCAAATTTTTCCATGGCTTGGTCTGAGATCAATATTAAGACCATTTTGCATGATTCTCTTTGTGGATATGAGATTATTTATTGCTTGGGAAATCAGAACACATTCTCTGACAGTGATTTCCACAATCTCATTGCAATCGTTCAAAAAAACCATCCTTTTCTTCAAGCATCACATTAAATCCATTTTCACTCCAAATTTTTCCATGGCTTGGTCTGAGATCAATATTAAGACCATTTTGCATGATTCTCTTTGTGGATATGAGATTATTTATTGCTTGGGAAATCAGAACACATTCTCTGACAGTGATTTCCACAATCTCATTGCAATCGTTCAAAGCATACAGTTTAATTGAACTGCACCCCTCTACAGAGAAATTTTTGCCTTCTGCCCCTTGTAGAGCAGGCTTCTTTTCTCTGTCCAAATCAGTAAACCATTTGTCTGAATTTACGATATGATATGCGCTTCCACTATCTAGTAAAAAGGAGTCATTTTTCTCATCATTCCTCTTAGTGACAGACAAGGCTTTCATGTTACTGTTCTGCTTTACAGCATCAGGCTCTCTGTACTTTTCTCTTATGGCAAACACACCCCATTTCTCAGAGTGACCCTTAGGGGGTCTGGTTACATAGCGGTAAGATTTGGCGCAATCTCTTTGTTCTGTTAAAGCCTTTGATCTACAATTTCTTGACATATGGCCAAATTTTCCATAGTTGTTGCATTTAAAATCTGTTTTGGCATATTCCCTTTGTTTTGGCATATTCCCTTTTATAATCAGCCTTTATGCTAAGTACAGACAAGTCATTTGTAGCCTGGGACATTTCACGCCTATGTCCTTCATCCTTTAGATATGCTAACACATATTCCAGTTTGAAGTCTTTTGTTCCCTTTAAAACAGCCACTTCATGCGAATACTCTCTTGTCAAGGAATCAAGAATTACAGCAATAACAGCCTTTTCCCCTGGCACATCGTCCATTGCTTTAATTGCATTATAAGCATCCATGACATAATTCAAATGTTTAAGCAGTGATTCACCATTTCTCATTTTTGCATTTATTAATCTTTGATAGAGGAATAAGTAATTAGCATCATTTTTCAAAGCATAAGTTTGCTCAAGCTTCAACATCATTTGTTTCGTGGATGTGCACTCTAAAAGTTCCTGATTATCTGTAGCATTAATAGTGCCCATAATTAAAGACATTCCAAATCCATCATGCCCTCTGTACTTTTCGAGAGCGGCTCCTGCTTCAGGAGGATCGTCAGTGAGCACAGAAAGAGCCCCATGAGCTTGAAGGGCATTCTTTACTGATCTCTTCCACCAAGAGAAATTACTTGAGTCTAAGGTGGGAATATTGAAAAAAGCAAGATATGACACTGTCTAACCATCTCATCCTTTGCCGTCCCCGTCTTCTTTGACCTTCAATCTTTCCCAGCATCAGGGTTTTCTCCAGTGAGTGCAAACATGTCTTTCAAATGCCGGGAAAGATGCCTGGCTTTAAAGTTTGATGCGAACGTATCAAGCAAGCTAGTACTGTGAAAGGGTCATTATGGCTCCTGATTCTGCCACTTTCTCCAGATACTTGGTGACATATCTCTGCAGGTCTGCTATTGGTTCACTGACTTCAGCCTTTGAGAAGTTCCTGGTGGTGATGCACTGTGCTAAAACTGATGCTGCTTTTGGAAGAGCAGTTCTTCAGAGCCTGTTTCTTCAAGACGACCTGCAGATAACATCAGGTACATGGCTCCCTAGTCATCAAATCACCGCAGACTGTGACTGCAGCCATGAAATTAAAAGACGCCTGCTCCTTGGGAGGAAAGCGATGGCGAACCTAAACAGCATGATAAAAAGTAGAGACATCACCCTGCCAACAAAAGTCTGCATGGTCCAAGCAATGGTATTCCCAGTAGTCATGTATGGCTGCGAGAGTTGGACTATAAGGAAGGCCGAGCGCCGAAGAATAGATTCTTTTGAACTATGGTGCTGGAGAAGACTCTTGAGAGTTCCTTGGACTGCAAGGAGATCAAATCAGTCAATCCTCAAAGAAATCAACCCTGACTGTTCCCTGGAAGGCCAGATAATGAAACTGAAGCTCAAATACTTTGGCCACCAAATGAGAAGGGAGCACTCACTGGAGAAGACCCTGATGCTGGGAAAGATTGAAGGTCAAAGAAGACGGGGACGGCAAAGGATGAGATGGTTAGACAGTGTCAGCGATGCAACGAACATGAAATTGAGCCAACTTCGGAGGACGGCGGAAGACAGGAGAGCCTGGCGGGAGATTGTCCATGGGGTCGCGAAGAGTCGGACTCGACTGTGCGACTGAACAACAACAACAAACTGGCTCAGGCGGGTCGCTGTGCTGCTGTGCTGGTCTGAAGCATCAGGACAAAGTTTGAGTCTAGGAGCACCTTTAAGACCAACAAAGTCAATTCTGGATATAGTCATCACAAACAGGTAGGGGGTAACCCTCTACCTACCAACAAAAGTTTTATTATGGGTGTCAGCTTTGGTGTGGACGCACACGTCTTCAAACACATTGAAACTGAAATCAACCATTACATACAGGTAGAACCTCTTCCTCTATGGATTCAGGCGGGTCGCCGTGTTGGTTTGAAGCGGGAGATCAAAGTTTCAGTCCAGTGGCACCTTTGACACCCACAAAGTTTAATGCTGGGTATAAGTATAATGCACACAAAAGCATATACCTTGAATAAAACTTTGTTGGCCTTAAAGGTGTCCCTGGATTCAAACTTCCCTCTACCTGTATGTAGTGATTGCTGACTTCTGCTTCAATGTATCTGGAGAAGTGCACACGCTCAGGGAAGCTCACACCCAGAATAAGACTTTGTTGGTCTTCAAGATGCCCCTGGACTCAGACTTTATTCGTAAACGGTATTTATAGTCCGCCTTTCTTACAGGGACTCCAGGCGGATTACAAACCCAACAGTGACACCTAGCGAGCACAGTACAAAATGGGACATTCGATAACCAAATGCATTGGGATATTAGAAGCCTGGAACCACCAGAACGAAACGGAAGCCTAGCAGAAGTATTCACACGAACGGTTATGGGGTACGGAAATTACATAAAGGCTGCGGTCACACACACTAAAGAATCCACTTCTGTTGGAATTGCAAGTTGCTTACATATCAGCCATTACGGAGTTAAATGTTGTTTGTGTTAGCAAACAGGATGTTACGTTACATAATGTATTCAACGGCGGGAAAGTTTGTGGGAGTTGTTTACCCTAATGAAGTGACCTGTAACCTTTGTATTGGTCAACTAACAACTTGTTTGTAGAAATGCTTTGATCTAACATTAATGTATTCACAAGTTTATGGCCCTTTGTGTGAACCAAAAGAGGTGGTTCTCTTCTAGAAGCCAAGAGAGAGAGAAAGATATGAACCTAATTGTTGGGTATTACAAGATGAAAACACTCAGTATATCTGGGGTTAAATGTTTGTTTCTGTTACTCACAGGAAGTCACATGTTTCTCATGTAACCAATGTTCTTTAGCTGTAAGAAGCCCGGGAATTTTCTCCCCGATCTAGGAGTTTGATTGGGATGAAAGTGTCAAGGTGTATTACCATTTTATGGCTTCTCTTCCCGTCTTTGTTTTGTGTTCTCAAGAAGAAGTAAGAGTAGCCATAATTGCTCTCTTCTAGTTTTGTCTTTGTAGTGTAAGGATGTAGCCCTTTAGCTCTGTTGTTATTTTCATCCCAGTTACCCTTCCCCATGCTAGAATTTAGTAAAAACTTTATATTTTAATCACACATGGACTCTCAGTCTGAATTCTTTTACTAAGGCTCTGCTGGGCTATATTATCTCTGCTAAATACCATTTTTTCAATATCTCACTATCAAAACCCAACACTAATTGATCCAAAAGCATGACATTTCAGCGACTTCCAATCCACTTTCATTCAGTGCACTTTCCGACTGGATTTTAGCTGTGTGAACTGGCGAGATCCAGTTGGAAAGTGGCTCGGAAGGGGATTCTTTAGTGTGTGTGTGACCTGAAGCCAAACAGGATCCAGCTGGGTCGCCTGTGTTGGGCTGAAGCAGCAAAGTCCGAGTCCAGCGGGGCACCTTTAAGACCAGCGAAGTTTTATTCTGGGCCTGAGCTTTCGTGCCCCTTCAGACCCTTACTCGCGGGGAGCGGTAGGCAGCGCTATGAGCCCTCCCCTCTCCTGCCCGCCCGGCCCCCCAGCAGCGCCTCTTCTGCGCCGGTTCCCACCGCAGGTTTCCTGCCACCCGGGAATCCCCGAGGTTCCCTTGCAGGGAATGAACTGTTCGGTTTGGGGGTGGGGGGCTAGGTGGGGCGGGGAGGCGAGGAGGCCGAACAGCGCCGAACACACTGGCCCATGAATAATGCATGCCAACGACTGCTTTGGGCATCAATAATTAAGCGCCGTTACAGTAATTACACAATTATTATTACGATGAATTATTTACTCGGGAAAAGAGGTCTTCTCAAGCGCTTCCGTTCCGCGGCAAACGGCACCGGGAAGGAGGGAAGGCCGGCTGCTTCGGGCCGGGCCAGCCAGAGACCCGGTTCCGAAGGCGCTTCGTGCACCTGGCCCGGCGGCCACACCTGGGGAGGAGCGCAACAGAGCGTGGGAACCCGTGCGCATTTGGCCAGCGCCTGGCCACGCGCTCCAATCTTTCTTTCTTTCTTTCTTTCTTTCTTTCTTTCTTTCTTTCTTTCTTTCTTTCTTTCTTTCTTTCTTTCTTTCTTTCTTTCTTTCTTCTTCCTTTCTTCCTTTCTTCCTTCCTTCCTTCCTTCCTTCCTTCTTTACTTCCTTCCTTCCTTCTTTCCTTCCTTCCTTCCTTCTTTCCTTCCTGCCTTCCTTCCTTCCTTGACAAGAAGAGATAAACCCTCTTTCGGTTCTTGCCTCCTTTGACGAATCTTGCCGCAGCACGTGGAATTCAGTCTGAATTAACGTCAGGATTTCGTTTCTTTGTAGCTTCTCTCGCCCTTGCCTTTTAATATTTCCGTCGCAACTGGCTTTCCGCCTCAGTCTTCTGGGGGAAGCGCGTTTCTCTCGCCTGCTTTCCACCCACCAGGCCTCCTCCTGGTCAGCCAAATTGTCTCCGGCCGCGCCGCGGAGAGAGTCATTCAGAATCCATCCCCTTCCAAAGGCAAAGACAGCCTTTTCTCTTTAGGCAAGTGTCGGAATTGCGAGTTGCTTACACTTCAGTCATTACAGAGTTAAATGTTGTTTGTTAGGAAACAGGATGTTACGTTACATAATGTATTCAACGGCGGGAAAGTTTGTGGGAGTTGTTTACCCTAATGAAGTGACCTGTGACCTTTGTATTGGTCAACTAACAACTTGTTTGTGGAAATGCTTTGATCTAGCATCCATGTATTCACAAGGTTTATGGCCCTTTGTGTGAACCAGAGAGGAAGTTCTCTTCTAGAAGCCAAGACAGATAGAAAGATGTAGTTGTTAGCATTTATTACTGAGAGTAACTAAGTATGTGACCTTTTTATTTTATTTCTTTTATCCAAAGAGCCATACCCATGTTTTATTTTGTTTTATAGTAAAGATATTTTTTTTCTTTTACTAAGTGTGCGCTCTTGTGTTTGCAATACAACCATCGACCCTGAATCAAAGAATCCCCAACAGCAAGCAAATCCGGGCGGCAGCGTTGGGGGTCCCCGTAACTCTCCGTCACGACGACGGCTTAAAACAGAAGGGATCGCAGGCTGGCCAAGAGTCCTGGCGGTCTCCAAAGCCGGCGCCTGGATCGGTGGAGGGAGGCGGGCCAGTCCGGGCGCTGCCAACTGAGCGTCTAGCAGGAGAACGAAACCTGGTTCCCGCTCGGATTGTTCTCGTTTTTCACCGAGCGGCGGCTCGAGGGTCGAGATCCTGCGCACACTTGCTTAGAAAGGAGCCCAGTTGGGACCACGTGGGACTTATTTACGGGCAGCCACAGCTAGCAAGGGGTTCTGAATGGATCGGAAGCTCTGCGGTTTTTCGCAGACGTCCGACGACCGCGAATCGGGGACGCGGCAGGCTCCGCTTGAAACCTGCTGCGGCGGATTCGGCTGTTCCCAGCGCAGGGCTTGTTCGAAAGGACTCCCGAGGTGGAAGCCAGGGCCGGCCGGGCGCAGCAAGGGGTCCCGATGGATCGGGTCGCCTTTGCCAGGCTCTGAGTTGGAGTGGGGGGGGGGTCCGGATCAATGTTCCCTCTAAGCTGTGGAGTCCTGTGAGCAGAAATTCTACTTTGTGAGCTACTGGCATTAAAGTTGTGAGCACGTAGTTTGGCTGCTGCATAAAATTAGTTTGCTCTTGGAGCCCTCCTTCCTGAGCGAAGACAAAAGTGTGTGAGCCGGAGGCTAAAAAACTGTGAGCTAGCTCACACTAACTCAGCTTAGAGGGAACACTGGTCCGGACTCCAGACCAACGCTCCCTCTAAGCTGTCTTGCGAGCAAAAAGTCTACTTTGTGAGCTGCCGGCGTTAAAAATGTGAGCGAGCCATTTGACTGCTGCATCGAATTAGTTTGCTCCGGAGCCCTCCTTCCTGAGCGAAGACAAAAAGGTGTGAGCTGGAGGCTAAAAAAACCTCTGAGCTGGCTCACAGTAACTCAACTTAGAGGGAACGCTGGTCCAGACCTCACCAACATTTTGGGAAAAGACTAAAGAGCCGTTCTTTTTAGGACGAGGAAGCCGCAAACTGCAGCAGGGACCGCCCGCCTCAGCCAGAGACCAGAGACACCCCCCCCTTCCTAACAACTCCTCCCAGCACCTCTTGCCCGACCTGTTCTCGTTGTCTTAATTCTCTTAATTCTCTCCAGACCTTGAATTCAGACCTGCTGTGGAATGCCACGTGTAGCGATAAGATCCCTAAAACGAGGCAAGATCAGATAGAGTATTTAGTTTCTCTCCCTCTCTGACGTTATCAGGCCCATAGCTACTGTGGGGCGCTTGGGGGCCCTGCCCCCCAACCAAAAGCCCCATGCCAGAGACTTTATTTTTTAGGCGAGACCCCCTCGAAAGGAAGGGCTAGAAACAAGCTCGGAGCCTCCCCCTTTAAAGACAGGCCTTCAGAGGAATCCAATTAACTTTAACTGAACAGCCCCCTTAAAGATTTAAATGCCCCCCAGAACAAAAAATATATATATCCTGGCCACGGGCTTGCGCGGGCCCTCCCCGCCCCCGTTTCCCACGGACGCCTCTTGGAGGCGCTCCACCCGGCAAGGCCCGACAGCCGCCGCCACCCCTTATGGTTGGGTCCCAGATACTGGCGTCCACAGGTACACTGCCTCTAAAAGGGGAAGCTCCATTAGAGACGACATTTTGGCTAACATCAATGTTCCCTCTAAGCTGTGGAGTCTTGTGCGCAAAAATTCTACTTTGTGAGCCACTGGCATTAAAGTTGTGAGCGAGCGATTTGGCTGCTGCATCAATTAGTTTGCTCTGGAGCCCTCCTTCCTGAGCGAAGACAAAAATGTGTGAGCTGTAGGCTAAAAAACTGTGAGCTAGCTCACACTAACTCAGCTTAGAGGGAACACTGGCTAACATAGCGATTCAGGTGTTGTTGTTTTTTTAACCCAGACTTTTTATTGAATTACTAACGAAAAACACAAGCAAAACTACAAGCAGCAGACCAAAGCTGAGGTCCAGCAGCACCTTTAAGACCAAAAAAAGTTTTATTCTGGGCAGAAGCTTCGGTGCGCAGGCGTACTTCTTCCGGTTTCTATGGGCGAATTTCTCCCTGCGTGGAGAAGCGCTTTTCTTTCCTGAACCCTTCAGCCCCGTTGGGGTGTCAGGGGGCCCCAGGCTTCTCCAGGCCCTTTACCATTTTCTAGGTCTCTGCCGTGTATGCGGCCCCCCCCCAACAAAAAACCCTTCCCCTCTCTTCCAGGGAAAGGAGTTCCAAGACAGGGATCGAACCAGCTTCCGAAGAGATATGCCGCTTTTCGGATTGGCTTCAAGGCGGAAGAGTTCGTTCCGACAGCCCCTTCTGTCTGCGGCAAGGCCGTGGGATAGTGTTGGATGATAGTGAGATATTGAAAAATGGCATTTAGCAGAGATGATAGTGCAGCAGAGCCAGAGTAAAATAATTCAGACGGAGAGACCATGTGTGATTAAAATATAACGTTTTTACTAAATTCTAGCATGGGGAAGGGTAACTGGGATGAAAATAACAACAGAGCATAATCGGCTACATCCTTACACTACAAAGACAAAACTAGAAAGGAGAGATTATGGCTAATTATGGCTACTCTGCTTCTTCTTCAGAACATCAAAACAAAGATGGGAAGAGAAGCCATAAAATGGTAATACACCTTGACACTTTAGTCCCAATCAAATCCCTGGATCAGGGAGAAAATTCCCGGGCATCCTACAGCTAAAGAACATTGGTTACATGAGAAACATGTGACTTCCTGTGAGTAACAGAAACAAACATTTAACCCCAGATATACTGAGTGTTTTCAACTTGTAATACCCAACACCATTTCAGGCCCCAAAGAAGGAAAGAAGGAACGAAATTGTGCAGCACCGAGCACAGTTGGCTGAACTCCCCGGGTTGAAAAGGCGCTGGGGGGCTTCTCATCTCGAAGGGCTCCGGCTGTGAGAAATCGCTCGTCAACTAGCTGTGCTCGGCGCTGCAGCTCTGAGCTGGAGGACCATTCTCAAGACTCCTCGACCCCCCTGCGTGTATTGGGGTGTGTGTGATTCGAATGCAGATTCTTCTCACGCGAGGCAGCTTTGCCCGTTGAACGTGTGAAAGGGCCCCTTCTTTCCGAGTGAAACACTTTTTTGGTGTTCGATTTCGGATGATCCTGATGGAGAGCAAGGTGGTGTAGTGGTTAGAATATCGGATTGGGATGGGGGAGACCTCCGTTCAAAGGGCAGCTTTCTGGGTGACCTTGGGCCAGTCACAGGCTCTCAGCCTAACCTACCCGTTGTGAGGATAGGGGGGGGGGGGGGGGGAGAGAGAAATAAGTCGTTTGGGTCCCCACTGGGGTGAAAGGAGAGGTACAATTAAAGTAAATGATAAATAAACGAAATTATTGCTTAGCACATGGAAAACATCTCTTGACGAGGCGATGCGCCGAGTAAGGGAGGCGCGGGGGGGGGGGCAGAATTATTTCGACCTAGAAGGTTGTATTCTGATATTCTGACACGCTGGCCACCCTGTAGGGGGCTTTTACCCCCCCCTCCTTTCCCAACTCGGAACAGCTACAGTGACTGATTCCCACGTGCACGCTCATTGCTTGATAAACACTGCACGTGTGAACTGCAGATCCGATGCCACAGACGGATCACCCGAAGCCCCCTTTTTTCAGCTGCCAATCCTCCCCACTGCTTTTCTCCTTTGGTGAGTTCCCTCTAAGTTATGGAATCTTGTGAGCAAAAATTCTACTTTGTGAGCCACTGGCATTAAAGTTGTGAGCGAGTGATTTGGCTCCTGCATCAATTAGTTTGTTCTGGAGCCTTCCTTCCTGAGCTGAGACAAAAATGTGTGAGCCAGAGGCTAAAAAACTGTGAGCTAGCTCACACTGACTCAGCTTAGAGGGAACACTGGCTGAGGACCATAACCATTAGGGTTTGAATGGGCTGTGGAGCGGACACCACGTGACACAACCAATGTTCCCTCTAAGCTGCAGAGCCTTGTGAGCAAAAATGCTACTTTGTGAGCTAATGGCATTAAAGTTGTGAGCAGACGATTTGACTACTGCATAAATTAGTTTGCTCTGGAGCCGTCCTCCCTGAGCTAAGACAAAAATCTGTGAGC
>NW_015163631.1:386903-393803 GCF_001447785.1 Gekko japonicus
CCTGGCGCTGGATCAGATCCAGCGCAGGCGCACTAGATCCCATTGGTGTGAATGCACAGATGACCACGAAGAAGATCAAGCAAATAAAAATATATCCGGAATAAAACTTGGTCGGTTGGATAGCATCTGACGTTTGGAGGGATAGTGTCTGAGGACGCGTTGCCTGCAACCGAAAGCTTGTACCCTGGACCAATGTTCCCTCTAAGCTGTGGAGTCTTGTGAGCAAACATTTTACCTTGTGAGCTACAGGCATTAAAGCTGCGAGCGAGCGATTTGCCTACTGCATCAATCAGTTTGCTCTGGAGCCGTCCTTGCTGAGCTGAGACAAAAAAGGTTACCAGTAACTGGTGATCTTCTTCGTGGTCATCTGTGCATTCACACCAATGGGATCTAGTGCGCCTGCACAGATGACCACGAAGAAGATCAAGCAAATAAAAATATACCCGGAATAAAACTTGGTTGGTTGGATAGCATCTGAAGTTTGTACCCAGGACCAATGTTCCCTCTAAGATGTGGAGTCTTGTGAGCAAAAATTCTACCTTGTGAGCTACAGGCATTAAAGCTGCGAGCGAGCGATTTGCCTACTGCATCAATCAGTTTGCTCTGGAGCCGTCCTTGCTGAGCTGAGACAAAAAAGGTTACCAGTAACTGGTGATCTTCTTCGTGGTCATCTGTGCATTCACACCAATGGGATCTAGTGCGCCTGCACAGATGACCACGAAGAAGATCAAGCAAATAAAAATATACCCGGAATAAAACTTGGTTGGTTGGATAGCATCTGAAGTTTGTACCCAGGACCAATGTTCCCTCTAAGATGTGGAGTCTTGTGAGCAAAAATTCTACCTTGTGAGCTACAGGCATTAAAGCTGCGAGCGAGCGATTTGCCTACTGCATAAATCAGTTTGCTCTGGAGCTGTCCTTGCTGAGCTGAGACCAAAAAAAGTGTGAGCCAGAGGCTAAAAAACTGTGAGCTAGCTCACACCAACTCAGCTTAGAGGGAACACTGCGCCAGGAGGAAACTTTGCTGGGTCTTCAAGGCGGCCTGGGGACTCGAACTCTGGGCTTGCGCTCCTGCGTGGGATTGGGGGTGTGTGTGTGTCCAGGCGCGGCTTCCGGCTTCCGGTCCCTTTGGCAGGGGAGCACGTGGGCGCGTCGCGGCCGCGGGTGCTGCCACCACCCTGAGCAGTGGCTCAGCCCCCGCGCGCTCTCTCCTCTCTCTCCTCTTCTCTCTCCCCGGCAGGACCAAGTGGAAGCGGCAGACGGCGGTGGGCCTGGAGCTGCTGGCCGAGGCCGGGAACTACTCGGCGCTGCAGCGGATGTTCCCCTCGCCCTACTTCTACCCGCAGAGCCTGGTCTCCAACCTGGACCCCGGAGCCGCCGCCGCCCTCTATCTCTACCGCGGGCCCAGCGCCGCCCCGCCGCCCGCCCTGCAGAGGCCGCTCGTCCCCCGCATCCTCATCCACGGACTGCAGGGCGCCGGCGGAGAGCCCCCCCCGCCCCTGCCCCCCCTGGCCGGAGTCCTGCCCCGCGCCGCCCAGCCCCGGTGAGCGAGGGAGGGAGGGGAAGGGAAGAAGGGGCCCGGCGGGCGACGCCGCCCCTCCCCGCCCGCTGGAAGGCGCGGCAGGACGACCCGAGGAGCCTCCGCGTGGAACGCCCGCCTCCTGGTGGCCGCCCGCCCCCGTTGTCCGGTGCGCCTCTCTCGAACTCGCAGCCTTCTCGCAGCAGACCGCCCCGGGCGCAGCCTCTCCCGCCTCCACCCGCCGCTGGGTTGCCAATTTCTCCCCCTCCCGGGGCTCCGGCGGCTTTGTGCATCAGCAGCAAGAAATCCAGCCCCGAAGGACTACTGACAAAACTAGGGTTTCCAGCCTCCAGGTGGGGCCTGGGGATCTCCCGCTTTGACAACTGATCCCCAGCCGACAGAAGATCAGCTCCCCTGGAGAAAATGGCTGCTATGAAGGGTGGACTCTATGGCATCGTACTATGCTGAGGCCCCTCCCCTCCCCAAACCACACCCTCTCCTGGCTCCGCCCCCAAAGTCTCCAGGTATTTTCCAACCCAGACTTGGCAACCCTAGACAAAACTCGTTGCTGATCATCCATGCTACGTCGAGGGGCGTCCATCCTTCCCCGGGTAGGATCTCAATAAGGCAGGACTATAGTTATTGGGTACATTTATCCCACCCCCCTTCCCACCATACAGGGTTCCCCCCTTCTCCATTACAGCCTCACAACAACAACCCTGCGAGGCAGACAAGCCTGCGAGAGAAAGAGTGGCCCAGAGTCACCTGGTGGGGATTCGTGGCATGTGGAGATCTGAACCTGGGTCTCCCGAGTTCTGGTCTGACACTCTAACCACTGAGCCACGCGGCATCCATTTTTATTTTTTGGACCCTCCCCGTTCACAGAGACGTGAGGAATGCAGTTGATGATGACCAGCTGGAAGAGAGCCAGGAGGCGGGGCCTGTGGGGAGAGCCCCATTATTGTGGGTATCAAGGGCTGTTACGGTGGCCCAGCAGGGGGCTTCCAAGGCAAGTGAGAAGCAGAGATGGTTTGCCATTGCTTTGCTTGGCAGAGCCTTCCTTGGTGGTCTCCTGCCCTAGTGTAGACCCCGCTTAGTTTCTGAGATCTGATGAGCTCCGGCTATACCAAGCCGCCTTCCCTAAGAGCCCCATATCCCTCCCCCTAAATTAAAACACTGAAGGAAATCCACTGGTGTTGATCTGAACATGTATTTCTGATGTCTCCGGGCACTGGGACGATGAGCCAGAACTTTGTGGTCCTCACCGGCAGTGCTGGGAGACTAAAATGAGGGCTAAGGCATTTCCAAGGGAGAAAGGGCGGGATGGGCCAGGCGTCTGGTACCCTTAAAGCAATCATTCCCAACTGAGGCCACACCAGTGTGCCATGGGCGACCTGCTAGTGCGCTGTGCAAAGTAAGATTTACAAAATCATGGAAGGGCGACCTGCTCAGGGTTTGCCTCCTTCTCCCCAACCTCTGCTGGGAGGGCGGTGTCATCCTTTCATGTCTCTGCATCAACCATGGTTAGGTTAATTCAACCAGTCATGCTGCAGCAACACAGCAGAGTTATCCATCTTCAGGGGAGACTGCCCACTGCATCTCTGCATGAGTCACTGCTCTAAGCCCTACCGACTTCAAATCAGTAGTGGCTAATTTTTACTTTGTCACGTTTTAAAAGTGCAAGCAGGATGCCAGTTTGTCACCCTTTACGTTCAGATGTTTATGGCACACCCTCCCTCCCTTCAGCATTCAAAACCTCCATGAGCCTCTGTTCGCAATGGGCAGCAAGAGTTGTGGCTCACAGGCTTTGCCTCTGGAATGGGGACCTCCACCCACCAACCATGGAGGTCTGTCGGCTGTGTCCCAGCAGCACCCTGCAGCTCCCCGAAAGCTCTGAGCCTTGGGCAGAGTTCTTCATAGAGTCTTGCTAGAGTTTGCCTTGTGTGTTGTGTTGAGGTGGGCAGGAAGTCAGCAGCTGAAATGCACAACCAAGGAAGCGTCCTGCCAGAGCCAAAATTGCTCATAACAGCATAGGAAGAGGGAACTAATGAGCCCTTTACCTCTATCTCGGCTTGGGAGCCCTTTGCCCACATCTCAGCTTGGGAGCCCTTTGCCTTCACCTTCTTGGGGGGGGAAATGTTTAGATGTGTGGTAAAGGGGACTTGGCTCTTGGGATCGGGGGCCTGTGGGTGGGAGCAGAGATAATGCATTGTGAAATGTCCCGGGCAATGTTCCCTCTAAGCTGTGGAGTCCCGTGAGCAAAGATTCCACTTTGTGAGCTACTGGCATTAAAGTTCTGAGCAAGTGATTTAGCTACTGCATCAATTACTTTGCTCTGGAGCCACATCCTTCCTGAGCTAAGACAAAAATGTGTGAGCTGGAGGCTAAAAAACTGTGAGCTAGCTCACACTAACTCAGCTTAGAGGGAACACTGGTCCCGGGGCCTGCATTTGGCTTTTGTTCCACCAGATGCCACAAAGAAGGCCAGGAGCTGCCATTGTGGAAAACCAGCCCAGTCACAAGCCTTATTCCATGTATTTTCACAGCTCCTCTCTGAGGCAGGCCCTATCGAGTCCATTCTCCAGATGGAAAAACTGAGGCACAGCACGATTTCCCCCTCCCTTCCAAGCCAAGACCTTAAGCACTCTGGCTGGGGCCATAGACATGGATCTGGCGTGTCCAACTTTAGCGTCTTCTGGCCACACCAAATAGGGAAACTGAGGATGAGGCAAAATCCCGGCCATCTCTTTCTGCTCATAAGATGGTTTTGCTGTTTTCTCCTCTGGATTTTGCAAAAAAAAAAGCAAAAGTACCGTGGATATGACCCACGCCCCGGTTCTGGACGGCCACATGGATGGACAGAAGGTGGCCCTTCCTGCCCACGTAGACAAGCTATGACACCCTCCCCCCAGTCTCACCCCTGTTCTAGTGCGAGAGGACTCCTTTTATGCTAAACCAAGAATTTTGAAAAGTATGTAACTTAAACAAAAAAGAGATCTTTTTTTGTTGTTGTAAATACCGTGTGCAGAAATGTATATGAATTATTTATTTGTGAACCCTGAGGGCGTATTTGTGTAAGTGAGTGTTGTAAGTCGGTATATCTGTGGAATTCTCTTTTCCAGACTTTGTAATGAAAAAAGAAGAAAAGGAGAATTCTGCCTTAGAAGAGATCAGAAAAGCTGTCTCTCTCTCTCTCTCTCTCTTTTTTTAAATGTGAAAATAAACTTCTTTACAAACAGATCCAGTCATTTCCAGGCCTGCTTTTTCCCTGCTAACTCAAAGATCAAAACACTCTAGAAAGGAATGAGAACGAGGCGGGCGGAGGGGGGGGGGGTGTTCCTATAATTCTAACTTGAAGAAGAAGGAAATGTTGGGGCTGTTTCAGCAAGGGGTTTATTTAAATTTCTACTCTGCTTTCCTGATCTGCAAGGATCCCAAAGGGGCTTCGGGAGAAGTAAAACGAACAAGCAATTAAGAAGTCCCATCCATCACAAAACAATTTCATTCACATGTGTGGCCAAAACCATTCATACCCTCTCCTTCTTTGGGAGCCCTTTCAGCAGCCACGGTTAGGACTCGGACCGTCTTCTGCAACCGGAGGAGGAGGAAGAGGATCTGCTACGAGGGTTGCCAGCCCCCAGGTGGGGCCTGGAGATCTCCTGGAATGACAACTGGTCTCCAGAGGAGAGAGAGAGCACTTCCCCTGGAGACAAGGGCTGCTTTGGAGGTTGGACTCTGTTACATTACCTCCCCTCCCCAAACCCCACCATCCCTAGGCCTCCCCCCCCCAATCTCCAGGAATGTCTCCAGCCCAGAGCTGGCAACCCTGTGTCACACTGCACACGGTGGTCTCTCTTGACGTGGTAGTGGGCGCATTGTCTAAAACTCTGCTCTCCATGTTCTCCTCCCGCTCTGTTTTCCAGGGCCACCCGTCTGTTTCAAATAGCTTGGGGGAGGGGCTCTGGCAACGCTCCCTCTACGCTGTGGAGTCTTGTGAGCAAAAATCCTACCTGGTGACCCGCGGGCATTAAAGCTGTGAGCGAGCAATTTGGCTACTGTGTAAAGTAGTTTGCTCTGGAGCCCTCCTTCCTGAGCTGAGACAGAAATGTGTGCGCTGGAGGCTAAAAAAAACTGAGCTAGCTCACACTAACTCGGCTTAGAGGGAACACAGTGCTCTGGTGCAGATTTTTATTTTATTTTTCGAAAGGAAAGGGCTCCGATTCAGCTTCTCCATCCCCTGGCAAAGCTTGATTTGCACCCGGCATCCTGGAGTCCACAAGTCTGCGATACCCCCGAGTCTCCATTTCCAGAAAACGATTTAGTGCAGATTTTGGGCTCTGCCCACATGCCCCCCCCATCATCTTTCCCTCTCCTCTCCTCTTCTCTTACTCTTCGCCACTCCCCAATTTACACTTAGCATCCAACCAGAGGGAAAGTTCTGTGGAACTTAAAAACTGGCTCCATTTTTTTAAAAAAAGCCCAACAGGAACTCATTAGCATAATAGGCCACACCCAACCACAGGAACTCAGCATATTAGGCCACACCCCTGACAGCACAGCTCATTGGCACATTAGGCCACACCCCCATGTTACCAAAAGTGTGGTCATCCAGCCACACCCACCTTTTGCTTCTTATTCTGTTTACCTTGTTTGTTGTCAAAACCCAGGGCTTTTTTTTGTAGCAGGAACTCCTTTGCATGTTAGGCCACACACCCCTAATGTAGCCAATCCTAATGAGTTTCTGCTGTTGGGTGTGGCCTATTATGCTAATGAGTTCCTGCTGGGTGTGGCCAACTTGGGAGCCAGCCGGAATTCCGTTCCTGTGCGTTCCTGCCCCAAAATAGCCCTGAATGTATCATGCTATTGACCTGACCTGGGTAGCCCAGGCTAGCTAAGTCTTGTCAGATCTTGGAAGCTCAGCAGGGTCAGCCCTGGCAAATATTTGGATAGGGGACCTCCAAGGAATACCAGGGCTGTGACACAGAGGCAGGCAATGGCAAAGCACCTCAAAATGTCTTGTCTTGAAAATTATCTGGGGTTGCCAAGAAGAGGAGGAGGAGGAGGAGATTGGATTTCTACCCCACCCTTCTCTACCCAAAGGAGTATCAGAGTGGCTCACCATCTCCTTCCCCTCCCCACAACAGAAACCCTGTGATCAATGCTCCCTCTAAGCTGTGAAGCCTTGTGAGCAAAAATTCCTCTGGCATTAAAGTTGTGAGCGAATGATCTGACTACTGCCTAAATTAGTTTGCTCTGGAGCCATCCTTCCTGAGCTAAGACAAAAATGTGTGAGCCAGAGGCTAACAAAAGTGTGAGGTAGCTCACACTAACTCCGCTTAGAGGGAACACTGCCTGTGAGGCAGGTGGGGCTGAGAGAGCTC
>NW_015163631.1:394469-416084 GCF_001447785.1 Gekko japonicus
CAATCCTAAAAGTAATCAACCCTGACTGTTCCCTGGAAGGCCAGATAATGAAACTGAAGCTCAAATACTTTGGCCAGCAAATGAGAAGGGAGCACTCACTGGAGAAGACCCTGATGCTGGGAAAGATTGAAGGTCAAAGAAGACGGGGACGGCAAAGGATGAGATGGTTAGACAGTGTCATCGATGCAACGAACATGAAGTTGAGCAAACTTCAGAGGATGGCGGAAGACCGGAAGGCCTGGAGGGAGCTGGTCCATGGGGTCGCAAAGAGTCGGACTCGACTGTGCGACTGAACAACAACAACAACATTTTCCCTTGCGGGCTTGTTGATATCACTTAGAGTTGCCCAGCTCCAGGTGGTGGCTGGAGATCTCCTGGAGTTACAACTGATTTCCACATGACAGAGATCAGTTCACCTGGAGAAAATCGCCACTTTGGAAGTGGACTCTATGGCATTATACCCCTCTCCCAAACCCCACCCACCTCAGACTCCACCCCCAAAATCTCCAGGTAGTTCCCAACCTGGAGCGGGCAACTGTAGTGTCACTAAATAGAATTACATAATCTGGATTGTCCACTACAACAGAGTAAATTGTGTCTATTCCAGACTAAACAGTGTGGAAGCAACACAGGTCAAGGAACAAGAGACTCCATACAGTGTTGACTAGGCAAGGGCAAACAAGCCAGGCTTCAAGTATTATCCTAGACCCGACCAATCCAGAGACTTCACACTGCCTACCCATTGCAGGGGCTGATATTGAGAATCTCAGTTCCTCGTTGTGCCTGAATTCAGAAAATCTCTTGAAACTTCCTAGGGCTAGGCCCCAGCTTTGAGACATATACAGTCCCACTGTACACTGCATTGGTCAGGCCACACCTGGAGTATTGTGTCCAGTTCTGGAGGCCTCACTTCAAAAAGGATGTGGGCAGAATGGAGCGGGTGTAGAGGAGAGCGAGGAGGATGATCGGGGGCCTGGAGTCCAAGCCCTAGGAGGAAAGGCTGAGGGACTTGGGAAGGTTCCGTCTGGAGGAGAGGAGGCTGAGGGGGGGTCGGATGGCTCTTTCTAAGTATTTGAAGGGCTGTCACTTAGAGGAGGGCAGGACTCACAAGAATGGGTTTAAATTAAGGGCGGGAAGGTACCGGCTGGATCTTAGGAAAAACTTCTTTACAGTAAGGGTCGTTCAGTATCAAACAGTAAGAGACCCAGTTTGGTGTCGTGGTTAAGTGCGCGGACTCTGATCTGGGAGAACTGTGTTTGATTCCCCACTCCTCCACTCGCAGCTAATGGATGACCTTGGGCAAGCCATAGCTCTGTCAGAGCTGTTCTCTCAAGAGCAGTCCTCAAAAGAGCTCTCTCAGCCCTGCCTACCTCACAGGGTGTCTGTTGTGGGGAGGGGAAGGGAAGGGAGTTTGTAAGCCTCTCTGAGACGCAGAATGAAGGGTGGGGTATAAATCCAATCTCCTCCACCTCCACTTCTTCTTCTTCTTCTGCAGTGGAATCAGCTGCCTAGGGAGGTGGTGAGCTCCCCCTCTCTGGCAGTCTTTAAGCAGGGGCTGGACTAGATGGCCTGTATGGCCCCTTCCAACTCTGTGATTCTATGACATACCATCGGGTTAGCTGCATAAGCTTGTTATGGCAAAACCAAACTGGAGTCTAGTGGATCGTTTCAGAGGGCAGCCGCGTTGGTCTGTAGCAAAACGGTTAGATCTGAGTCACCCCCCCCCATGGAAGCCCTCTAAGCCCTCTTTATCAGAGGCCAATAAATGAGGGATCTCTGCTTTTAAAGCTGCCACGAGTCTCTGAGACAGTCTTAAGGGCGAAGGCAGAACACTGGGCCCTCTCCTCCTGCTTAGTGTTACCAACTCTGGGTTGAGCAAGTCCTGGAGTTTGGGGGTATAGCCTGGGAAGGGCAGGGTTTGGGGAGGGAAGGGGCCATGGCGAGGTATGAGGCCAAAGGGTCCACCCTCCAAAGCATCCTTTTTCTCCAGGGAAACAGAACTCTGTTAGTCTGGAGATCAGTACTAATTCCGGGTTCAGATGATCACACATCCCTTGCCCAACCACTTGCATTGTGCAACGAGGCTCCAGGCACCGTCCAGACAGCCGCACCGCCCAAGTGGCGGAGCACAATTTTTTTAAAAAAAATTTTTTTAGCACATGCATATGCGCACGTGCACATGTGCTTGTGCATGCGCATATGCACATGCACATATGTGCACATGCACAACTCACGGCTCTCACTTGGATGCAATGGTTTCCCCCCCATACAGCGAACAAAATGAACTACTGACGTGTAACCAAGCACTGTTTTGTGTGCGCTTGAGCATTGATGCATTTAATATATTCAGCGCAGGATTGGTCATGCGCACAATGGTGAAAGCCAGGGAAAAAAACTACTGCAAGAAGGACGTATAGATGACCTAACCGCATTCATAGCAAGAGATGGCTGTCCAGATAGGAGAAATTGCGGATTCACTGCACAAGTAGCAGGAAAGTGCTTGATTTTCCCAGTGTCAGAAGGGAGGATTGCGGGGGTGAGTCCGCTTCGACACAGGAGACAGAATCGGCTGTTTGATCAGCCCTTCTAAACGTGATAGGGAACAGTTGTGAAACCCGATCAAAATGCCCGTGTGACCATGACCAAAATTTGCAGCGGGGGAATGAGCTTTCGTGAGCTCAGCCCCTGCCACAAATTTTATTAGTCTTTAAAATGCTACTGGACTCTTGATCTTTTCTACGGGTATCTGAAGAAGTGAGCCGCAACTCACAAAAGCTCACCCCCTGCCACAGATTATGCTAGTCTCGAAGGTGCTGCTGGACTCTTGTTCTTTTTGACTATTTCCGAGCAGCCCGGCCTTCGCTTTGGGGAGCAGAATGGGGTGGGGCGGGGTGGGGAGGGGGGGGATGGAGAGAAGAGAGTCTGGGGCTGTTTCAAGTGCTAAGCCTCGCAACCCATCTGCCAGCTTCCCAAGACCGGGACCTGCTTGCAGTCTGGCCCCAGGAGCAGCTGCCGGGCAGAAGCCGGGCAGAAGCAGATGAGCAACACGGCCCTCTCTTCAGCTGGCCTTCCCCCCCTTCCCTTTCGCATCATTCAGCTATAGAAACCACCCCCTTCCCCCGCCCCCAAAGCGGTCATTTAAGGCAATTACCCATTTGAAGGGGGGTGTTCATCATGCACCAGATATCAGCCCCGGACTTCCCTGCAGCCCTCCGGCACAGGTCAGCCCGAAGGGTCAGACCCCTAAGGGTCGGGGGGGGGGGGGGAGGGGGAGTTGCAGAGACCAAACAAAAGGATTTGCCCTGGCTGGCGAGGGGAGCCGAAAAATGCCAATGCTAACAACACACAGCCCCCTCCGTTCCGTATTTCTGCTCTGGAGGACAGACAGAAGACGGCCTGTTGCCGACGCCTCCGGTCTTCCTTTCTTTTGGCATCTTTGTGACTCTCTTCGGCACGGCCTGCTTGTCCTTCTTTTCAGGGCTTGCTCCAGCCGCTGCCAAATAATGGGACAGTGCGCGGAAAGGTTCCACATGAGCATGACCTGAGAAGATGATGACAGAAGCCCCGGAGGTCCGGCCCAGACAGGAGGCTGCCTGCTGTGTCTCTGCATGCCTCTTTGTGGGTCTGAATCAGTGACCTACGCAGAAAAGCAGGAGCCGGCCTTCTTGTAAGGGCTGGTAATTTTTTCACGCCTTCTCGAAGCCAACCATTTGGGGTTGTGAGAGAGTGAAAAGTGTCTCCAGTTTTAACTCCTTTTTAAAAAAAGTGTGCCTGCTATTATAATGAGCCAGTGCAGTTAGAAGATCAGACAGATGAGGTGACCTGCGTTCAAATTCCCATTCGGCCATGAAGTAAACCAGGTGCCCTTGGGCCAGTTGCTCTCTCTCTCTCAGCTCCGCATACCTCACAAGCAACGCTCCCTCTAAGCTGTGGAGTCTTGTGATCAAAAATTCTACCTTGTAATCTACTGGCACGAAAGTTGTGAGCGAGCGATTTGGCTGCTGCATAAATCAGTTTGCTCTGGAGCCCATCCTTCCTGAGCTGAGACAAAAAGGTGTGAACCGAAGACTCAAAAACTGTGAGCTAGCTCACACTAACTCAGCTTAGAGGGAACACTGCTCACAAGGTTGTCCTGAGATTGAAACGGAAAGGGAAACCCCGTAACCCCTCCTGATCTCCTTGGATGGGCAGCATTAAAATATGGTAGATAGATCGGCAACACGTTTCGCCACAACAGCTTCGCTTGTCTGAGCAGGGCCTCCTGTAGGGACCAACCTGCAAATGGGCAAAATCAATAAGTGTGCTTACCTGTGGCCTTCTCCGCTGTGGCCCCCACCTCCACTGGCTCCCACCTCGTGGCACGGCTGGCCTGAGGAGGTCAGGAAGGCCCCCCCCCCTGGCTTTCCACAAACTACGCAAAACCAACATATTCAGGAGGGCTTTTCTACATGGGCAATAGCAAAGCACTGCACTAAATGATTCACAAGATTACTTGGACAAATTATTAGGGACCGTGGTCTATCCTACTGAAACTGAAACTTTCTGAAACGAGGATCCTAATATGTAAGTTTGCGTAATTTAATGTGTCATGTTCATACTCACACTTTGCTTCAGTTCTGTTTTTTAAATTTATGGCTAGTTCTACTTTTCTTTTTCTTTTTGACATTTTTATTAAGTTTCCAAAAAGTAACAACCAGTAACGACCATTACAACTTATAACCAACCAACTAATAAAAAAGAACAGCAAGTGTAAACAATTAACCCCCAGTAGTAAAAGGGAAACTCTCTAGGCACTGCTGCAGAAGATTTTAAAGGCAACATATAATGATAACAGCATAAATTTAAAACATAGAAAAGAAGTCTTCCTAGTTGGTTTTAGAACCATGTAAATTGTTACAGATGATTTCATAAAAACTATTTCATAAAAACGTTGTGGGATTTGTGTGTTCTGCAACCCTAATCCTATTTATTTATTTTATTTATTATTTCAATTTCCTATTGCATTGTTTACTTGGATGTCTCATCCTGTCAATTGCACCGACTCACTCCTGGCAACTTTCACACATGCTAAATAATGCCGTTCCAAGTCAGCAACTGGACTTTGCCATTTCACACAGCAAAATCCAGTTGCAAAGCGCATTGCAGGTGGATTGAAAGTGTGTTATTTAGGGCGTGGGAAAGTGCCTCGTTTTCCTTGAGTCCACATGGGAAAAGTGGACTATAAATGAAGTGAATAAATAAATAAACAATACGCAGCTGATCATGTCTGAACTATGGGAAAAGGCTGGGCACCGGATCTGGGAAGGGGCTTTGGTTATTGTTTTAGATTTCAGTCCATGGCTCGAGATCTGGATGGGAACTTGTTGGATCGGAACCTGAGTGTTGTGCGTGCCAGAAGAAACCTTCTTTGCCTTCTCTCCAAGGAATGGACCTGGGCTGATTATGGTGGCTAAAGAGGTATGAATTGGGGGTTTCCACACTTCCGGAGTTGCCTGGAACTCACACAGTGGCCTCAAGGAAACCTCCTTCTACCTGACCTCAACAGCAACCACAGAGATACTAATACTGACCCCAGCAGGGTCACCCAAGAAGCTGCCATGGCAGAGTGGGGATTCAAACCTGGGTCTCCCTAGGGCAGGGGTGTCAAACATGTGGCCCGGGGGCTTCTATCAGGCCCGCAGTGGAACTGGCTGTCTTCTGCTTCTTCTTCCAGTTCTGGTGCTGCTGTGTCATCACAGGTTTGCCGCTTACAGATACACACCCAAATAGCATACTCAAGATTGCAACAGCACAGACATTTTGATGCAATAATTCAGAGCAAGAGGTGTCAGTTATCAGACACTGTTAAATAAAGAAAATATTGCCAGAGTGCTAGTGTTTTAAGCCTGTTTTTATTTTAAGTAAAAGAACCCTCTTTGTGTTTGTGTCCTTTGTAAAGTTTATATCTCCGCTACCTGGCATTACATTTTATGACACACAAGGTCTCATTTATGTCAGATCCGGCCCTCATAACAAATGAGTTCGACACCCCAGCCCTAGGGTTTCCAGCTCTGGGTTACAGGTCTTGGGGGTGGAGCCTCTGGAGGGTGGGGTTTGGAGAGGGGGGGGACCTCAGACAGAGTCTACTCTTGAAAGCTGACATTTTCTCCAGAGGAACTGATCTTGGTCACTTGGAGATTTAATTATAATAGCAGGAGAGCTCCAGGTGCCACCTGGAGGCTGGCAACTTAGGTGTCCCAGCATTGGGATATTTGGTTAATATAGCAGAGTTTTGCCCATTCATAGAAGTCTGATACTGAGTGCCATAAATAAATCTCCCAAGGAGTATACTGCGAAAAAGGTAAACTTAACATTTATTCAAATAGATCCAGGTCACATTGTGGTTGCCTAATCTAAAGCCTAATCTAAAGAGTACTTTCCCTGTCACAAATGGGCAGCCATGGAAGGCCATGTGAAGAGAGGGAGAGGACAAAGTGTGTGTGAGAGAGGAGGGGGGTCAGAGGGCAGCTCCCAGGTTAAGACAAAGAGAGGCATCCCATTCAAGGAGATAACGCCTACACACACTCAGAGTGATGAGCGCCCCCCAGTGTTCAGGCACGCTGAGTCACTCCAACACCCAGATCCTACTCTGAGCCTCAAACACTTCCTCTCTCTCGCTCTCCCCCCCCCTCCTTAGGGGATTCCTTAAGCCAGGGGTCATTCCGTAGAAAGAGAGGTGCAGGAGCTCATTAGCATAACTCATTAGCATAGCTTATTTGCATATGCCGCACCCCCTGACATCACCGGAAGTGTGTCAGAAGGCCACACCCACCGCTCAGGCTCCGCTGGACTGTTTGGGATTGCTAGCTGTTGGTGGGGGGGGGGAATGTGCAGATCTGTCCTTGCAGAGGAGGGAGAGCTTGTACCTGAATAAAACTTGGTCTTAAAGGTGCCACTGGACTGTTTTGGACCGGGGGGCCGGCGGGGGGAGGTCTGCAACTTACCTGGCTGCTTCTTGCTCTGACTGAGGGCTACTGGGAGCAGGGGGTGGGGCTTGTTGCATGTGCCCGCCCCCTGGGCTCTTTACTGCCGGAGCTCCGGTCCTGTGCGCTCCTGCAGGAAATGGCCCCTGGTTTGGACTAGTCTTTGCTGGTTAATTTTGCTAGTTAGTTTGGAATTAAAGGTGGAAGCCTCTTTATAACCAAAACAGTTTACTTTTAATAAAATAAACTGAGAGAGAAAGGTGGCTATCTTAGAAACATTACAAAGTCTGCCCTGCCGTTCCTCATGCAATGGGGTCTTAGGTTCCAAGGCTGTTTTGGATTGCTAGCTATTGAGGGGGGGGACATGCAGATCTGTCCTCACAGAGGAGGGGGAGCTTGTACCTGAACAAAACTTGGTCTTAAAGGTGTCACTGGACTGTTTTGGACCGGGGGGGCCAGGGGGAGCTCTGCAACTTACCTGGCTGCTTCTTGCTCTGAGGGCCGCTGGGAGCAGGGGGTGTGGCTTGTTGCATGTGCCTGCCCTCTGGGCTCTTTACTGCCGGAGCTCCGCTCCCGCAGGAAATGACCCCTGCCTTAAGCTAATTATTATATCATATGTGACAAAGGACTTCCTGTTTGTCTGAACACACTGCTCAGTTCTTTATTTGAATGCTTGGTAAAACATGGAAATAATGAGGGGGAAATTATCTTCATCTGATCACCCCATCACATCCACAAACTTCTACCACCTGCCCCTTGAGCTGTCTTTGTCTGAATGAAGACGCCCCCGATACTTTTCCTTCCTTGTGGTGAAGGTGTTCCAGCCAGACCTTTTGACACCTTTTCAAACGCTGCAATCTTGTCCTTGAGAGGCAGTGAAAAGATCCACACACCATTTTTCAAAGATGGCCACATCTGGTCACCAAAAGCCAGCCCAGACGAATAGCTCTTCTCCAACCTTTCCCGAAGACCCTTTGGCAGTTTTCCAAGAGAAGGGAATGGCAGAACAGCAACTGAAGATGTCCTCTCAGGGACACAGGACCGACGGCTCAACATATGGTCGTCGTGACTCAGCTGAAAAGACCACGCATGGATGACTCAGCATATGGTCAGGAGAACTAGATTAACTAGTAAAGGGTCAGGAGGGTATTGCATCAGCCTGTCCATAGGAGTCCATCCAAGCCCCTTCCTTCGGTGTCCTTAGGGTTGCCAATCTCCAGGCATGACCTGGAGTTCTTCCAGAATTACAAGTGATTTCCAGAGTGCATAGATCAGTTCCCTTGGAGAAAGGGGCAGCTTTGGAGGGTGGCCTCTACAGCATTATTTCCCTTCCCCAAACCCTCCAATCCCCAGGTTTCACACACACCTCAATCTCTAACCCAGTTTTGAGAGCCCCACCTGAATTCAAGCAAGCATTGCCCCCACACTTGCCACACTAGCTTTGTGACCATAAGAATTAGCGGCTTGCTTTATTATTTTTAAATGAAAGTTCATAGAATTACAGAGTCGGGAGGGACCTCCAGGGTCATCTAGTCCAACCCCCTGCACAATGCAGGAAACTCACAAATACCTCCCCCTCCACACCCATAGTGACCGCTGTTCCACGCCCAGAAGATGACAAAAAACCTCCAGGATTGCTTCCTGACCCCAAAGTGGCAATCAGCATTTCCCTGGGTGTGTAAGACAGGGCCACGAGAACTAAGCACTGAGGTAACCCTTCCTGCCCTCCCTCTCATGATCTGCTTAAGTTCACAGGATCCGCATTGCTGTCAGATGGCCATCTAGCCTCTGTTTGAAAACCTCCAAGGAAAGAGAGCCCACCACTTCCCGAGGAAGCCTGTTCCACTGAGGAACAGCTCTCACTGTCAGGAAGTTCTTCCTAATGTTTAGCCGAAAACTCTTCTGATTTAATTTCAACCCGTTGGTTGTGGCCCGACCTTCTGGGGCAATAGAAAACAACTCCACACCAGCAAGGCAGAACAAGAGAAAACAACTGCACTACATTGGGAAACGTAGGGTGCTACATTCTGCAGAGGAAAATATAACGGGCCTGGAAAGGGCAGAGGGCAGTTAGCTTGACCCAGGGGCCACCTCTGAAGGAAGAAGGGCGTAGGCAGGCCTGTTTTAGGCTCTTTGTTCTATTCTGCCCACTCCCTCATCCTGACAACGCTGTCCATATTTGGGCTGACATACAAAAGATTTCCCTCGCTCGGAAGCCAGTCGAATCCGACTTGAGGGTTGTGGTGCTCATCTCCGTTTCCAAGCCAAAGAGCCAGCACTGTCCGAAGACATTTCTGTGGTCATGTGGCCAGCATGACTGAACACCAAGGTGCACGGTAGGCTTGCCAAGTCCCCCCGGGGGGCGGAGAAACCCCTCCCCATAGGCTCGTTCCCCGCTGCCGGCGGATCGGGCCCCGGGGGGATCCCCACCCCCCAAAGCACCCAACGTCCACGTCACCCGGAAGTGACGCGACCACGCCGGGGGTGGGGCCACGACCATCTGAGGGAAAACCATAGAGTTTTCCCTCGGATGACCGTGGCCCCGCCCCCAGCGTGGTCGCCTCACTTCCGGGTGACGTGGTTGCGGCGCGCGCGCTCCCCAAAAAGAAGCCGGGAGTCCCCCGCTCCGACAGCAGGTAAGACTTGGCAACCCTAGCGCACGGAACGCTGTTACCTTCCCACCAAAGCGGTCCCCATTTATCTACTTGCAATTTCTTGCTTTCGAACTGCTAGGTTGGCAGGAGCTGGAACTAGAGACGGGAGCTCACTCTGTCATGCGGCACTCAGGTCTCGAACTGCTGAACTACCGACCTTCCAACCTGCAGCTCAGCGCCTTAACCACTTGAGCCACCACAGCTCCTTTTTGTTTTGACGTACAACAGGGTAAATGTCAAAGCTACGCCTGCTGTATGGGGTGCAACCATAAGCAAGGGCGTTAGTCAGCGGCTGCCGCTGAGGGGCTGTCCTAGCTCCACTGGTCCAAGAAAGAAGGTTGAGAGAGAGGGGCCCAGAATTATGGCCAGTCCAGCTGAGTTCGTGCGAGCTAGCTCACAGTTTTTTAGCCTCCAGCTCACACATTTTTGCATTAGCTCAGGAAGGAGGGCTCCAGAGCAAACTGATTTATGCAGCAGCCAAATCGCTTGCTCGCAACTTTCAGGCCGGCAGCTCGCAAAGTAGAATTTTTGCTCACAGGACTCCACCGCTTAGAGGGAGTATTGGCTCTGAGATCCACTCTCTATGCCTGCAGGGCAGTTTGCCAGTTGCTGCCACCACTACAAATGGGCAGAATGAGTATTACAGCAAACAGAGGCCAGGGCAAGCCTTGGAAAGCCCCTGATTCTGGCCTGGCACCTCCATCAGAGCACTGCCATTCAGGGATAGAGTTTGTTGTTCTCAGATAGATATCCCTCCCCCAACCTTTGCCTTCCTGACTTGCCTCCAGGCTTTTTTTAATCCTCAAAACCACCCCTGCAAGGTAGGCTATATGAGGGATGGTGGCTGGTGCTGTACTACAGAGTGGACTTTTGCGTCTTTGTGGCCTCTGGCACAAAGCTATCCACAATGATGCACCAGCCCACTCTTTGCACAGTGGCTCGGCGGACTGGGAAAAGAGTAGGCCCCTCTAGGAATCAAAGGAGAGAAGAGCTCTGGCACTTCTTAATGTAAACCTCACCAAACCAGATCCTCTTTAAGGTGAAAAGGAGGGCATTATCCATTAGAAGTGGGTCTCCAAAGGAGTAGCAAGGTAACTGCCTGTATTGGATCAGACCAAGGTGTAAATCCAGCATTATTTTTAAAGGCGGAACAGCAAAATGTGGAGCAAGAGATGACCATCTGCTGCTCAAGTACACTGTATCAGTACATGAAGGTTCCATTTCGGTCAGGGGTGTCGAACTCATTTGTTATGAGGGCCAGATCTGACATAAATGAGACCTTGTTGAGCCGGGCCATGTGTGTCATAAAATGTAATGCCAGGTAGCGGAGATATAAACTTTATACACAACACAAACACAAAGGTGTTTTTTTACTTAAAATAAAAACATGCTTAAAATGTTAGCACTCTTATAATATTTTGTTTATTTAACAGTGTCTGATAACTGACACCTGACATCTCTTGTTCTGAATTATTGCATCAAAATGTCTGTGCTGTTGAGCATGCAGGATTTGTCACACCCTGAACACTTTCTGTTTGAACTGCTGCCTTCGGGTAGAAGATATAGGACAATTAAAACAAGGACAAACAGATTAAAAAACAGTTTTTATTCGAGAGCTATTATTGCTTTAAATGCTGTATGAATTGGAATTTGGGTGACATTGGTGGTTTAAGTTGCAATGTGAATGTTAAGGGAGTTATGGGATGGTTGTGAATGGTTGTGTGAGTGTATATGAGTATGGTTGTAGATCACCGAATGATTGCATCTTAATTTCGTTGTACTATGTACAATGACAATAAAGTATTATTATTATTATTATTCTGTTCAGGTGTGTATCTGTAAGCGGCAAACCTGCGATGACGCAGCAGCAGCAGAACTGGAAGAAGCAGCAGAAGACAGCCAGTTCCACTGTGGGCCCGATAGAAGCCCTCTGGGGGCCTGATACAGCCCCCGGGCCACATGTTTGACACCCCTGATTTAGGAGTCTTGGCTAATAAGCTATTGATTGATCCATCTCTCTCTCTTCCTCCTTCCATCCCAGCATGCCATGAAAAGTAATATAATGGTCCCATGTGAGCTAAATGTATCCAGGGAGGAGTTTGCCTGCCGCTTCGCTGCATAACATTTTGTTCTGATTTCTGCCCAAACAGCCCCTATTGCGACTGGGCAATTCTGCGCACATCGCTGGTTGCGACCGAATTGTTCAGTCACTTTGACTGCAGCCGTGCGGCTGCATTGCTTGCCCACAGAAGAGGCTGCCTGTTACGTCTCTGCCTGTCAACCGTCCTGCGTTTGCCTCCCACTGAAGAGGCTTAAGGAGACTTGATACTGCAAACCCCCCCCCCACAGATGCTGTTTCATGCAACAACACACAAAAGCAGGAGGAAGGCAGGTAATTTCAAGGACAGGTGCGTGCTGTCGATATCTCTGACAGTGAGGCCTTCCCTAAACGTATCAGTGCAGAGCTACTGATTCTAACAGAATATTCTTTTCTCTAAAATACTCTCCGCACACTTTAAAAGGAGTTTCCCCAGTCCTATGCCCAGCATCTTATAATTTTTGCAAAAAGGGCAGCGCCTGATTAAGGCAAGCCGCTCCCTTGGCCCTGTGAAAGGTGCCGGTTTTGCATGAAAAAAGAGCGCCCGGGTGAGGTGCGGAGGGGGAGGCTGGTAAATCCTCCGCTCTGGAAGATGGTGGTGTGTGCCTCAGAAGGGGCGTGAGGGTGGGGGGCTGTCCCCGGCTCAGGGTTAATGAAGTGGGAAAAGAGTCTCTTTTGGAAGCACTGCAAACAAAGTCCCCCCCCCAGGCCCCCCGTGCAAAGAGGCCCTGGGCCCAAAGGCCTACATGGATTGACTTAAACCCAGGGGATAAGTGCTTTAAATTAATCTCATTGACTAAGAATGAGGCCAAACAAAACTCTTTTAAAATCATATTAAAAATCTATCAAAGGAACAACTTGCACTGGGTCTGCTTTTCATTCTGAGAAAGGGAGAGAGAAAAGGGGGGGGGGAAATAATCCAGCAACCGCCATCCTTTCATTTACACAGCCAGAAATGCAAATCAAAGACATTCTGTGCTATTTAATTGTTCGTGTACCTTCCACCCGATGCTATTGCGCACGTTAATGAATGACAAGCCTTTCGAACACGTTGCAAATTGCAAGATTGAAATTTGTCCTTGCTGATACACAGCTAGAAAGAACCTGGAGAGCTTGCACAGATAGGGGAAAGAGAGGTTTTGAATCACGTTAAATATATATTTTAGACACAGAAACAAAATATGAAAGGAAAAAAAGGGGCTGGGAGGTAGAAGCTACAGTTGGCGTTCCAGCGGAAGGGGAAAAAAACAATCAAGAAGCTGCCGGTAAGAAATATGTTCAAATGTGAAGTTCTGAAACGGAAATACTGAATTTAGCACTAAGATCTGTGTAAGACTCAAAGGGATGATTGCAAATAATCTATGCCAGAGATTCCTAAACTGGTGAGTCACCCTCATGGAAATAGCCTGTTGTGTCTCTGCATGATTCATTGATCTGACATCCTCTCTTCCAACTGCTTTCCTCTGTGGATGCTGGGTAATCCCTAAAGAGTGCAGCAACATCCATCATTCGATCATTCAATCACCTCCTCATGGCACTGGTATTTCTGGCCACTGTGTGATACAGAGTGTTGGACTGGATGGGTCTTTGGCCTGATCCAACATTGGCGTCTCTTATGTTCTTATGTTCTTATCATTCCCGATACGCAAATACACAATTACTTTTTCCTGTGAGGAGGCTGACTGTCGTGTTCTGCATGAGTTAGTGCTCTGTACAGGAGGCGGAGCTCCCTGGACAGCAGGCAATTCTTGAAAGGGTTTAGCATTTGTCAGCTGGGTTCAAGTCAACCCACGGAGGCCTTGGAACCTAAGACCCCATTGCATGAGGAACGGCAGGGCAGACTTTGTAATGTTTCTAAGATAGCCACCTTTCTCTCTCAGTTTATTTTATTAAAAGTAAACTGTTTTGGTTATAAAGAGGCTTCCACCTTTAATTCCAAACTAACTAGCAAAATTAACCAGCAAAGACTAGTCCAAACCAGGGGTCATTTCCTGCAGGAGCGCACAGGACCGGAGCTCCGGCAGTAAAGCGCCCAGGGGGGCGGGCACATGCAACAAGCCCCACCCCCTGCTCCCAGTAGCCCTCAGTCAGAGCAAGAAGCAGCCAGGTAAGTTGCAGAGCTCCCCCCGCCGCCTCCCCCCGGTCCAAAACAGTCCAGTGGCACCTTTAAGACCAAGTTTTATTCAGGTACAAGCTCTCCCTCCTCTGCAAGGACAGATCTGCACATTCCCCCCCCCCAACAGTTAGCAATCCAAAACAGTCCAGTGGAGCCTGAGCGGTGGGTGTTGCCTTCTGACACACTTCCAGTGATGTCAGGGGGTGTGGCATATGCAAATGAGTTGTGCTAATGAGTTATGCTAATGAGCTCCTACACCTCTTTTTCTACGAAATGACCCCTGGTCCAAACCAAAGCGTGGCTCAGGTGCCACCCGTGGCTCTCTCCAGTAGCAAATGCGCAGCGTGTGGGCCAACTTTTGAAGGGCTGTGGTTAACTTCTCCCACCCTCTGATGGACCACATGGTCACTGTACCATTCACTCTAAAATCCTGTCGTATTAAGGACCAGTGTTCTGAATCAATGAGAATGGATAAATACTACTTGGCCACAGGAGAGGAAGTACGCTCTTAATGTCTATCATAAGGTTAAATGCTAGCAAAACAAGATGCCCGGCTCTTGAACTTCTGGCAGTGATCCTTTGCAGCTCAGAGGTCTGTATGTTGTCAAAGGCTTGCAGATTTCCCGGGCTGTGTGGCCGTGGTCTTGGCATTGTAGTCCCTGCCGTTTTGCCAGCAGCTGTGACTGGCATCCTCAGAGGTATAACAGAGGTATAGCTCAGAGATCAGTCCGTATGCTGGCCCCTGGGCTAGTCTACCCAGAGGGACAGTGCTGACCCAAGATCCCAAGGGGAGGCTTAGCTTGGTCTGCTGCCCTGGACCACCTTGACTTTGAACCTGACTTCCCGCACCTGTATGAGACTTATTTGTGGGACTGAGCCAAGTGTGCTGGACCCAACCAGAAGTTCACCTAGTCTAGCAGGGGTTAGCGACATCTGCCAGAGCTCACAAGCAGGGCAGGAACGGGAAGGGCCTTTGTCTCTGTCAATGACACGGAGTGCCCCTGAACAGGGAGGTTTCCATTATACTCCTAGTGTGTGCCTGGAGACTACCACCACCTTCCCCTTCAGACTAGGCTTCCATTTTTGCTTTCTTAAAAATGCAATTTTAAGACACAGGGACAGCTTTAAAGCCCCCGGAAACTTCCGGAGTACTGCAGCAGCTACAATGTTCAGTTGGGTTATAGGAGTCACAGGCACAAAACTCCCAGAGAGTCCGGATGCTCCCTGGAGGTCCTCTAACGAGCCGCTGACGAGGTACAAGTTGAGTCTCACTTCACTCTCAGCCTCACCCCTCTGCCATCTCACAACCGCACTGACCTCCCTTACAGGACTGTTGTAAGGGTTGCATGGTAATGTAAGTCAAGAGCTCGAAAGCAAAATACGTGCTATTATTAGACGACAATATTATACAATTTTGTTAAAAAATAAGGTGCATTAGAATTTGAGAAACTGCTGATTGAGGACATTAATGTGACCCCTTAGATATGTATGAAGATCCACAGATTGTCTGCTCACCATTAAGCTGTTGAGTATACCAAGCTCTCTCCCATACACAGGATTTCCCAGACTTGTAGCTGAAGGACCCTGCTAACTGATGTTTACCAAGCAATTCTGTATTATGGACAGATAAAATGTACGCTTCCCTTTGATTTCATGCTTTTAGAGAGACTTTCGTATATTTTTATTTTCAAATCCGCAATTGAACATAGTTACAACAATGGAATAATCTGTGTATCAACTTGTCTGAATTCTCAGCGTTCATTTTAAAAAGCCTCTAGCTCCTTTTTCCTTTTATCTCTGCAACAAAAAGCGCTGAAGACTTACTTGGGGGGGGGGATCGTGGAGAACTCAATACACAGACTGTTACAGCACTATAACAATGTTCGACAGCTGATTTAAAAAAAAGAAAAGAAACAAAACTCTCCCCCAGGACAAGCCGTGGAGACAGGGGCAGGGAGAATGGGTGCTGGGCGGCCAGGACTGGGAAAATCCCATCCAGGCTTTGCTGTGAGCTCCCCCAAAACTTCAGATGAGAAGAGAAGAGATTGGATTTATACCCTGCCCTTTACTACCCAAAGGAGTCTCAGAGCAGCTTACTATCTCCTCCCCCTCCCCCTCCCCACAACAGACACCCTGTGAGGTAGCTGGGGCTGAGAGAGCTCGCTCGAGAACTGCTCTCTCTCGAACAGCTCTGAGAGAACTTGTGACTGACCCAAGGTCACACCAGCTGGCTGCACGTGGAGGAGTGGGGAATCAAACCTGGTTCTCCCAGATTAGAGTCCGCCCTCCTAACCACTACGCCAAACTGGCTCAGAGCAAAACAGGTTTGGGAAAGACTGGAGAAAAGACAAAGGGGCCCCAGGTGCCCTAATGTACCATGTTGCTGTGGGGAAGCAGGAAAAAAGAAACCTGCTTTCTGACAGCATCAAACCCAGTGCAAATAACCTGGGTGCCAAAAGTCTGCGTTTCTGCAGCTTGTCACTAAATGATGTGAGGATCTGAGGAGATGCACCAAGGGAAAGCAGGCTTGTCATGAGGGAAAGACTGTTTGCACTGCAGTCTCTTGCCCCTCCCAGGAACCTTGGAGGGCGGTGTCCTTTCCTCCTTGGCAAAGAAAGGTGCTTGCAGCACCAATGTTCAACTGTGTCTGTCCACAGGATCCTCTGTCCACAGAGCCAGTTTGGTGTAGTGGTTAAGTGTGCGGACTCTAATCTGGGAGAACCGGGTTTGATTCCCCCACTCCTCCACTTGCAGCTGCTGGATGACCTTGGGCAAGCCATCGTTCTCTCAGAGCTGCTCTCTCAAGAGCAGTGCTCAAAAGAGCTCTCTCAGCCCCACCTACCTCGCAGGGTGTCTGTTGTGGGGAGGGGAAGGGAAAGGGATTGTAAACCGCTCTGAGACTCAGAGTGAAGGGCGGGGTAATAAATCCAATCTCCTCCTCTTCCAAACTGGAGGTTTCAACCCCAGCAAGTATTCCAGGCCATGCAAAGGGGGAGGGGGGCTGACCCTGTCACCGAAGAGCCTACAGACCAACCTAAGGTCTGAACTAAGGAGTATCGAAGCAGTCCAGAGCCGTGCTGGCAAGCAGTCGGGTTTCTTTGGGCTCTCCTGTCCAAGAGCTCACTCAGACCAGCCTGATGGCCAGTTTAGATTTTAGGGGCTGCAGATTCTGCCACTGACTCCCCCCCTCCCCCACCGCCCCCTTGCACTCTGTTGTTCTCACAAGCAACCAGTCTGAATTGAGGACTGCAAGACAAGCAGATGCCTTGGGGGAAATGCACCTTTAATTGCTGCAGAGTCCCTTCGAGGGCGGAGGCGGCGGCGTTGGAATGCAGCCAGTTCCTTTGCTCAGCCTTTGGGGGGGAGGGACATCTTCCCATCCTCCTCTGTTGCCCTCCCAGAGGGCATTCTGCTGCTCCCCGTCCCCAGCGATTCTCTCGAGGGTCTGTTTCCGCAGACGAGGTGACGAATGGCCAGCTCAGGGCTGGGGCTCTGGACTCCCAGGTCTCCTCGGTCCTTTCTTCCTCTTGGCCCGGGATGTGCTGGAGCCCAACCCACTCGAGTATTCAGACTGCAGCATTTCGGCCAGACGGCGGTTGCCCCAAGTCTTCCTGAGAAGGTCAGGCCTGGGAAAGGAGAGAGACGGGGAGTGAGGCAGGAGGGGGGAGTAAAGGACTTGGGGTTGTTTTTTTTACAATTTTGGTTTTCATGGGCACGTCGTCGGGGTTCTTAAGGCTGCAGTTCTTAACTCTGACATAAGTCCCACTCGGGTCAAGGCGATTTAAGATTCAGGTCTCACCAACAGCTTCTGAACGGCAGGCAGCAGTCCACGTGACAGACTGCCCCGACGTAAAACCCAAAAGTCAAAAAATGCACCTGATCTCATCAGTTCTTGGAAGCTAAGCAGGGTTGACCTGGGTAAGTACTTGGGTGGGAGACTACCAAGGAAGTCTGGGGTTGCTATGCAGAGGCAGGCCACGGCAGAAACCACCTGCGTTCATCTCTCACCCTGAAAACTCTACAGGGCCACCATAAGTCAGCTGTGACTTGATGGCGCTTCCCCCACCCCCACCCAGAAAGCTTGCACGCGGGGGGGGGGGGAGACTAAGCTGGAGGTCTTCATAGAGGCTGCGGTCACGCACACTAAACAATCCATGTTCAGTGCATTTTCCAACTGGATTTTGCCAGTCAACACAGTAAAATCCAGTTTGAAAGTGCACTGAACGTGGATTGAGGCACTCCCTTCCGCTGTACTGCAAGGCAAATTCACTCGCGTTCCAATGCATGAACGTCGATGCCCATGCATGGCTAATATGGTAGAATCAGTTACTCATGTCCTCCTGTTCTGCAGATTCTATCCGGAGGAACGAGACCATCTTATACTACCCTTTCTGTCTAGATTTAGCCCTTTGCAGTCTTAGCTTGACTTTAGGCCAGAAGTCCTTCCGCCAAATGAGAAGGGAGCACTCCCTGGAGAAGACCCTGATGCTGGGAAAGATTGAAGGTCAAAGAAGACGGGGACAGCAAAGGATGAGATGGTTAGACAGTGTCACAGATGCAACGAACATGAAATTGAGCCAACTTCAGAGGACGGGGGAAGACGGGAGGGCCTGGCGTGATCTGGTCCATGGGGTCGCAAAGAGTCGGACTCGACTGTGCGACTGAACAACAACAACCTTCGTAAATTCCTCTTAGAAGACGTTCAGAGCTCAGTGACTTACACTGTGGCAAAATTTTGTTGCTTAGCTATTAGGGAATGCAAACTTAGTTTTAGCTGAAAAAATTGTATGATTCTCTTATTAATATTATTTTATTTTACTAGTTTTATTAATTTTCTCTTGTTAGTGTTTTTATACTATTCCTATGTTATTACTGTTTTAATTTTTCTTATATCAGAGTTGTACTGTTTTACTGGCTCTTGCTGTAATAAATTAGATCAAAGATCAAAAGACTGAAAGCGGATTATTCTGTGTGTGTGACGGCAGCCTGAGACATATAACTTTTTGTGAAGGGACTATTTGTGCATGGAGCAGCGCTCAACTGAGTGAGCCCCCACTGACAGCCAGTGTTTCCTCTTAGCTGAGTTAGTGTGAGCTAGCTCACAGTTTTTTAGCCTCCGGCTCACACATTTTTGTCTTGGCTCAGGAAGGCCGGCTCCAGAGCAAACTAATTTATGGGTCTGAATGTGTGTCACTCCATCAAGGTGTTAGAATTTTCACCTTGATGGAGTGACACACATTCAGACCTACAAAATCGCTGTTACAAGAATAAGTTGTGGAGGTGATACGGCTATACCTATGGCCCATCACTAATACCAGGAGGCCAATTATAAGTATACAAGGAAACAACATCTGGTTAAATTATATGTGTACTAAAACTCTGTTACAGGTCTTTGAATGTGTGTCTAGAATATATAGAAAATAGTGACCACGGAGGAAGGCCCTTAGGGGCCGAAACGCGTTTGGTCTTCAGTTGTAAAGTATTTACCCATCATATGTATGTATAGAAGATAAGCTTTTATAGTCTGATCTTAGACACAGCAATGTTTAATCAGGAAAATTTTAACACCTTAATAAATATTTGTACTTTTATATATATGGTTTAGCTTAGCCCTTTTTGGTAGTCATATCCTGGGTTGAGTCCCCCCCCCTTTTCTCAGATTTTGTCAGGAAGGATGGCTCCAGAGCAAACTAAATTACACAGTAGCCAAATCGCTCTGTCACAGCTTTAATGCCAGTAGCTCACAAAGTAGAATTTTTGCTCACAAGACTCCGCAGCTGAGAGGGAGCATTGCTGACAGCATGAAGACCACCTGGGGAAGCAGCAAACCTCTGAATCCCAGAGCCAGGAGGCAGCATCAGCGGAAGGCCTCGGCCATCTATGTCCTGTAGTTGGCCCTTGGGAGTGACTGGGCGGCCACTGTGTGGAAAAGAACGCTGGACCAGATGAGCCGTGGGTCCGATCCAACGAGACTTATGCTCTTCTGAAGTGACAGAGCCCAGAAACAGGTCTAACATTTAACCTGTTGCTCATGAAAACCTGATTTGATTGATTGAGCTCAAATCAGTCAATCCTAAAAGAAATCAACCCTGACTGTTCCCTGGAAGGCCAGATAATGACACTGAAGCTCAAATACTTTGGCCACCAAATGAGAAGGGAGCACTCCCTGGAGAAGACCCTGATGCTGGGAAAGATTGAAGGTCAAAGAAGACGGGGATGGCAAAGGATGAGATGGTTAGACAGTGTCATAGATGCAACGAACATGAAATTGAGCAAACTTCAGAGGACAGCGGAAGACAGGAAGGCCTGGCGTGATCTGGTCCATGGGGTCGCGAAGAGTTGGACTCGACTGTGCGACTGAACAACAACAACATGAAAACCTGTCCTTACTTTTCAGGAAATGTGTTCAGAAGCAGGCGGAAGGCAGCTTCCAAAGCAGAGGCGGAGTCCAACCCAGGTCCTGATTCACAGCTTTTTCCAAAATGATGAAGAGCTTATATGACACATGACCTTCCCTAGGCTAAAACAGTCGGACAATGAAGAAGGTTGGCAGGAAGAACGTTGATTCATTTGAATCGTGGCCTTGGGGGAGAGTTTTACAGATACTGTAGACCACCAAAAAGACAAACTAGTGGGCTCTAGATCGAGCCTGAACGCTCTCTAGAAGCCAAAATCACTAAACTGAGCCTATTGTCCTTTGGTCACATTATGAGAAGACTCATTGGAAACGATAATAATGCTAGGAAGCATCGGAGGCAGCAGGAAAAGAGGAAGACCCAACATGAGGTGGACTGACTCACGCAGGGAAGCCACAGCAAGACCTGAGCAAGGTTGTTAACAACAGGACTCGTGGGCACTCCATGAAATTGCAGAGCGGTCGGGTTAGAACGGATAAAACGAAGGACTTCTTCACCCAAAGAGTGATGAACACACGGAATCCACTGCCACAGGAGGTGGCGGCGGCTACAAGCATGGACGGCTTCAAAAGGGAATTAGATAAGCATATGGAGCAGAGGTCCATCAGTGGCTATTAGCCACAAGGTATGGATAGGAAGTCTCAGGCTGGGGCAAATGATGCTCTGTATTCTTGGTGCTCGGGGGGGGGGGCAACAGTGGGAGGGCTTCTAGTGTCCTGGCCCCACTGCTGGACCTCCTGATGGCACCTGGTATTTTTGGCCACTGTGTGACAGAGTGTTGGATGGGCCTGATCCAACATTGACTTCTCTTATGTTCTTATGACACTTTGGAGGTTATTGAGTCACAGGTCAGAAGGGACCTGACGGCACATAACACAACATGCTAAAAACATCTGAAATTTAGGAGAGGGGGGGGGGGGGGGGGGGGGGGGGATGACAAAAGAGGGACATAAATGCAGGTTTATAAAATTAGGAATGGGAGTCGGAGGGAGCGGAGAGAGGACCTTTCTCTCCTTCTCATATCAGGACTTGAGATGGATCAATGAAATTGATTGCCAAGAGGTACGACAAGCAGCAAATTGCAAGTGCTTCTTCCTCAAATGCATGACTTATTTATGGAATTTGCTGCCACAAGATGTGCTGATGGCCAGCAACTTAGATCGATTTCGAAATTGAACATGGAGGACTAACAACGGCTGTCAGCTACGTGGGATATCTGTGTTCGAAGCAGGGGTCATTTCGTAGAAAAAGAGCTAGGGGAACTCATTAGCATAGCTCATTAGCATATGCCACACCCCCTGACATCACCGGAAGTGTGTCATAAGGCCACACCCCCTGACATCACCGGAAGTGTGTCATAAGGCCACAC
>NW_015163631.1:416202-424519 GCF_001447785.1 Gekko japonicus
GAGGCTTTGTCATGTGCCCCGCCCCCCGTACCTCACCCGGGGGAACTGCGATCCCCCCCGAAATGACCTCTGGTTCGAAGGCAGACCCTCTCTGAATAGCAGGGGCTGGAGACAAGCCACAAGGGAGGGCTCCTGCCTTCACACCTGGAGGCATCTGGCACGTCACTGCTGGAAAGAGGATGCTGGACTGGGAGAACTCTGGGTCTGATAAAGGCCAGGGACCATCATTCTCATCGTTAAACGTCAAGGCCAGACTACTGCCTTGTGCTTTCGGTAGGGCAGCCCTTGATGACAGGACAGGGGTTTCAGATGGCAGAAAACGCTGCAGCCTCTCTTCTGACCGGGTGGGTCAGTGGGAGCACCCTACAGCCCAATTAAGAGTCTGCGCTGACTTTCAGACAGATTCCAAGCTCTGTTTCAGATGCTGGCGATGATCTGTGAAGTTGTAAATCGGCTGGAGCCACCACGGCCAAGACACTTTCTCTTGTGACTGACCCAAGGTCACATCAGCAGGTTGTGAGTATGACGTCAAGACTGGCCTCAATGAGAAGCATGGCCTTTTTAGTGGTGGCCCTGGGGCCATGAACTAACTTTCCAGATAGAAGAAGAAGAAGAAGAAGAGATTGGATTTATACCCCGCCCTTCACTTGGAGTCTCAGAGCGGCTTACAAACTCCTTTCCCTTCCCCTCCCCACAACAGACACCCTGTGAGGTGGGTGGGGCTGAGAGAACTCTGACACAAACTGCTCTTTCAGGAACAGCTGTGCCAGAGCTTTTGACTGACCCAAGGTCACATCAGCAGGTGCAAGTGGAGGAGCGGGGAATCAAACCCGGTTCTCCCAGATTAGAGTCCGCGCACTTAACCACTACACCAAACTGGCTCTGTGGACAGGAGAGGGAGGATGGGCTTTTCTCCCTGCTGCACTACCTTTATGGTGGCAGGGGCTTCGTTATACAAAGGGGAATTTGAAGCCGTACGTTACACTGCAACCAGAAACACGGCAATCCCTGTGGTTAGCTCAAGGCTCTGCTACCCGGGCGCTGTGATATTCTCCTACGGCAAGCTACACAATCATTTTCAATCTATCAATCCCATTTCTTTCTTCCGCTCTTCTTTCAAGGAGTTTAGAAGGGCTTATGTTGTTTACCCTCACAACAACCTTGTGCGGTAGGTTAGGCAGAAAGCATGACTAGCCGATGATCGCCCAGAGAGATTCGTGGTTGGAGGGGGAAGTCCGAGCCCGCTCCTCCCAACCCTACTCTCACATTACAACCACTGCTCTGCACTTGCATGACTGAGCTCAGTGGCTGCACTTTTGAGAAACGAAAGAGAAACAGCTCTTTCTTGCCGAGAGCCTGAAAATCAAAGCCACAAGAAGCTCTCTCATTCCCTCCGGGGGCTGTTATAAAGGAAGCCACGCTTGGAGCGGCTCCTATGATTTCAAACGGATCTTTCAGTATCTCCAAACTGGGCATATATTTATATCCGCATATATCTGCCAGTTTGGTGTAGTGGTTAGCAGCGTGGACTCTAATCTGGGAGAACCGGGTTTGATTCCCCACTCCTCCACGTGCAGCCAGCTGGGTGACCTTGGGTCAGTCACAAGTTCTCTAAAGAGCAGTTCTCTCAGAGCTCTCTCAGACCCATCTACCTCACATGGTGTCTGTTGTGGGGAGGGGGAGGGAAGGAGATTGTAAGCCCCTCTGAGACTCTGAGCGAAGGGTGGGGTAGAAATCCAATCTCCCCCTCTTCTTCTGACTGTCTATCTTTATTTATCACTTGGCATTTCCCTCCCAGGGACTTAGAAGGGCATGACTCTGATTTGGACAGCACTGTAAACTGAGACACTTCAGACCCTGCTTGCTGGTGAATGGTAGGCACAAAACTTACTGTGGAGGAAAAAAAAACACTCCTGGGTACAGATGAGAGATCTGCAGTAGAGCTGAAGTTTCAAAAGATAACCTGCCTCTACAGAGGATGGAAATCTTTGAGGCAGAGGCATTCGGGACACGACTGAAAGAGAGGAACTGAGGAGGGCTGCGTGAGGGGAGGTGTCAAGAAACCCTCCATCTTGGCCTATGGAAGACTCGCCCAGACAATCTGCCCTTCAATAGGCACTGCCTTGCTTTAGCATTAAAGGTAAAGGTTCCCTTGCTCGAAAGCCAGTCGAATCCGACTCTAGGGTTGCGGTGCTCATCTCCGTTTCAAAGCCGAAGAGCCAGCGCTGTCCGGAGATGTTTCCGTGGTCATGTGGCCGGCATGACTAAACACCAAGGCGCACGGAACGCTGTTACCTTCCCACCGAAGTGGTACCTATTTATCTACTTGCAATTTCTTGCTTTCGAACTGCTAGGTTGGCAGGAGCTGGAAGTAGAGGTGGGAGCTCACTCCGTCATGCGGCAACTCGGGTCTTGAACTGCTGAACTACCGACCTTCCACAGCCTGCAGTTCAGCGTCTTCACCACTTGAGCCACCGCAGCTCCTAAAGCTTTAGCATTACTACTTATTAAAAACTTTCCAAGGACTCGAAATGTCTCCTCCTCTGAAGATCTGAGTTCCTGCGCCCGCCATGTGCCCACAGGCTCGAAGAAGTTGCAGGCCCCTGTACTGTATCATGCCCTGGGGACTCGATTCTTTGGAAGGCCGGCATGATATAGTCGTCAGAGTGTCAGGCTAGGATCTGGGAGACCCAGGCTCAAATTCCCCACTCTGCCATGGAAGCTTGCTGGGTGTCCTTGGGCCAGTCACGCACTCTCAGCCTAACCTACCTCACAGGGTTGTTATGAGAATTATTTATTTATTTATTCCACTTATACCCCGCCCTCCCCACCGAGGCAGGCTCAGGGCGGCTTACATAGCATCTAAAACAGTTCAAACAATAAGTTTCTAAAACCGATCCTAAAGTGCTAGTGTGCCAAGTTATGAATTGACAGCGAGACATAACAACAAATCATCTCAATAGCAGATCCCAATGGGGTGCAATCAGCATTGTTGTAGAACTATCTCGGTTCCTTCACGCTGGCGATGCACAGGCTGCGATGGTAATGCCAGGGCACAGGGATCCCACGGTACAGCTCCTTAATCAAATGCCTGGCCAAAGAGCTCTGCCTTGCAGGCCCTGAGGAGCTGCAAAAGGTCCCGCAGGGCCCTGATGTCATCCGGGAGTTTGTTCCACCAGCGTGGAGCCAGCACCGAAAAGGCCATGGCCCTGACCCTGGTCAAAGCCAGCCTGGCATCTTTGGGACCTGGGAGGGCCAGACGGTTTTTGAGACCCTGAGCGCAGTGCTCTCTGGGGAACATGTGGGGAAAAGTGGTCTCTCAGGTATGTAGGCCCCTGACCATAAAGCGCTTTAAAGGTAAGAACCAGCACCTCGAAGTGAATTCGGTATGTTATAGGCAACCAGTGCAGTGCTTTTAGCGCAGGTTGGATGTGCTCCCACACGGGGAGGCCCAAAAGCAGCCTGGCTGCAGCATTCTGCACCAGCTGAAGCTTCCGGATTGGGGTCAAGGGCAGCCCCATGGAGAGAGCATTACAGTAGTCTAGTCTTGAGGTGACCATCACGTGGGTCATTCTTGCCAAGTCGTTGTGTTTGAGGAAGGGAACCAAGTGCCTAATTAGCCAAAGATAGTAAAAGGCTGACTTAGTAGCAGAGGTCATTTTGGGGGGGATCGCGGGGGATCGCAGTTCCCCCGGGTGAGGTGTGGGGGGCGGGGCACATGCCGAAGCCCCGCCCCCTGCTTCCTGCCGCCCCGCTTCCGGCCCTCATTCAGCCAGGAGGAGGCAGGAGAAGAGGGAGGGTAAGTTGCTTCCTCCCTGCCTCTCCCCACCCCTGCCTGCCTGGGGCCAGGGAGGGCCTTCGCGGGGCTTCCTTGCACTCCCACTGGCCTTGCAGGTCCACCACCGGGCCCCTCATGGGGCTTCCCCTAGCTCTTTTTCTACTAAACGACCCCTGCTTAGTAGTGGCTGCTACATGGGCCTCCATCATTAGGGAGGCGGCCAAGAGTACTCCCAAACTCCTAACCTCCAATGCTGGCACCAACGGCGTCCCATCAAAGGTCGGGAGTGGGATCCCTAACCCCAGGCTGCCTCGATTTAGCCTCAGGACCTCCCTCTTCATCGGATTCAATTTCAGTCGGCTCAGTTTAAGCCAACCAGTCACAGCTTATAGCGCCAGGTCCAGATCTTCTGGTCTGGAGTCAGACTGGCTGCCCAACAGCAGATAAGAGCTGGGTGTCGTCCGCATACTGGTGACAGCCCAGCCCATGCCTCCGGGCAATCTGGGCAAGGGGGCACATATAGATGTTAAATAGCATCGAGGAGAGTACTGCCCCTTGGCGCACTCCGCAAACCAGTGGGTGCCTTCAGCTGTTCCCCCAGTGCCACCCTTTGTCCCTGACCCTGAAGGAAAGAGGGAAGCCATTGTAAGGCAGGCCCCTGAACCCCAGTGTTGGCCAGGCGGTGGATCAGTAGCTGATGGTCAACCGTGTCAAACGCTGCCGACAGGTCTAACAGCAACCGCACAGCTGAACCACCCCGATCCAGATGCCTCCAGAGGTAATCTGTGAGGGCGACCAGTACCGTCTCCGTCCCACGGCCTGGGTATCTAGTATGGAAGCATCATCCATAAAACTCTGCAGCTGAGTTGCCACCTCCCTCTCAATTAACTTGCCCAGATAGGGCAGATTGGAAACTGGCCGGAAATTAGCCAATTTGGCCGGATCCAGAGATGGTTTTTTAGGAGGGGGTGTACCACTTCTTCCTTAAGTGCCCTGGAGAACAGTCCGCCCAAGAGGGAATTGTTGATAATCTCCCTTAGGGGCCAATGTTCCCTCTAAGCTGAGTTAGTGTGAGCTAGCTCACAGTTTTTTAGCCTCTGGCGCAAACATTTTTGTCTTAGCTCAGGAAGGAGGGCTCCAGAGCAAACTAACTTGCGCAGTAGCCAAATCACCTGCTCACAACTTTAATGCCAGTAGCTCAGAAAGTAGAATTTTTGCTCACAGGACTCCACAGCTTAGAGGGAACACTGCTTAGGGCACCTTGAAGCCCGTCGCGACCAGCTTTAATTAGCCGGAAGAAAAGAGAACAATGTAAGTTGCTTTCGGTCCCCACTGGAGAGAAAAGAGGAGTCCAAATTCAGAGTAAATAAATGTGTTGAATCGGAAGGACTAAAAAAAACCTGGTTCTCACTTCGAAAGCGGACCTGGAAATCTCAGGGGTTCACAGATGCACCAGTGCCAACAGTACGTAGCCTAAGGAGGCCTAGAAAATCTCCTTTAGAAAAACTGGTGTTCGGGATTCTGAGGATTCTGAGAGATACACCAGAGTTCCAGGAGGACTAGAACTTTTCTTCTTCAAGTGAAAGGAGAGGAGAGCCAGGGCATCTCATCAAAGCAAGTGCCCCTGAGGCTGGCTCAAACCACCTCCTGCCATCCTGCGAGACCCAGCCCATCCAACCCTCCTGCTCCCAGCCAAAAAGCCGCCACAGACGTGGCGCGCATTCTCGAATCCATGGTGCGTCCCTGGAGGAGAGCCGGCCATTTGTCAGAGAACACTTCAGTCCGGATCATGCCGCCCATTCATCTGACGGCGACTCCCAACCGCTTGCCCCATCCGGAGGCTGGCAGTGCCAAGCCGCCAGGCCGGGATACCTCTGGCTTAATGCTACCTCAACACCTGCTTTTCTGCCCGTTGACTCGGATGAGCCATCTGCGGCTGACGCACGTCGGGGGTGGAGGAAAGGGGTACGGGCATTCATCAGCGGAGCGAGGCTCCCGTAGACAACCCAACAGATGTCCTCCCGACCGCGTCACGGGCTGACACGGATGCTTGCTCAGGGAGGGAACAAGAAAAGGCACAGCCCAACTGGAAAGACGCTTCCGTTTGGGGATGAGGCACCAACACCCTTCGAGAGAGGCACAACTGGGTGGCCTTCGCACTAATGGCCTGTTATCCAAGGTTTCGGCAAACCCTCACTTATTGGCATGGGCGCAAGCCTCCACCGCCTTGGCCTGGATGGCCCAGGCTAGCCCCATCTCTTCAGATCTTGGAAGTTAAGGTAAAGGTTTCCCTTCCTTGAAAGCCAGTCGAATCCAACTCTGGGGATGCGGAGCTCATCTCCGTTTCCGAGCAGAAGAGCCAGCGCTGTCCGAAGACGTTTCCGTGGTCATGCGGCCGGCATGACTAGATACCAAGGTGCACGGAACGCTGTTCCCTTCCCACCGAAGTGGTACCTATGTATCTACTTGCAGTTTCTTGCTTTCAAACTGCTTGGCTGGCAGGAGCTGGGCCCAGAGACGGGAGCTCACTCCGTCATGCGGCACTCGGGTCTCGAACTGCCGACCTTCCAGCCTGCAGTTCAGCTTCTCAACCGCTTGAGTCACCGCAGCCCCCTAGTACTTGTATTGGAGACCACCAAATAAAATCCAGGATTGCTAAGCAGAGACGGGCATCGGCAGGCCACCCGCTGAACACCTCTTGCCTTGAAAGCCCTACAGGGTCATTGCAAATCAGCTGAAACTTGAGGGCACTTTCCAGCTCCAGGCCCCTGGGCACTTTCACACACACACACGCGCTCTAACTCATGCATTTTCAATCCACTTTCACTGCGCTTGGCGACTGGATTCTACTGTGTGAAATGGCAAAATCCACTTGCAAACGGCTGCTGAAATGGATTGAAACGGCTTCATTTAGCACGAGAGCCAGTTTGGTGTAGTGGTTAGGAGTCAGGAGTGTGGGTTTGATCCCCCACTCCTCCACACGTAGCGGCTGGGTGACCTCGACCAAGCCACAGTTCTCTCAGAGTTGCTCTCCCAAGCGGTGTTCCCTCTAAGCCGAGTCAGTGTGAGCCAGCTCACCATTCTTTAGCCTCCGGCTCACACATTTTTGTCTTAGCCCAGGAAGGATGGGCTCCAGAGCAAACAAATTGACGCAGCGGCCAAATCGCTTGCTCAAAACTTTGATGCCAGCAGCTCACAAAGTAGAATTCTTGCTCACAAGACTCCACAGCTTAGGGAACACTGCTCCCAGGAGCAGTTCTCTCAGAGCTCTCTCAGCCCCACCTACCTCACAGGGTGTCTGTTGTGGGGAGAGGAAGGGAAGGAGACTGTGAGCCGCTCAGAGACGCCGAGTGAAGGGCGGGGTCTAAATCCAACCTTCTTCTTCTTCTTCCTGTGTGAAAGTAAGTGCCCCACCTCCCTGACCTGGACAGCCCAGGCTAGCCTCATCCTGTCAGGTCTCAGAAGCTAAGCAGGGTTGGCCCTGGTGAGTACTTGGATGGGAGACCACCAAGGAAGTCCAGGGTCCCTATGCAGAGATGAGCACTGGCAAAACCACCTCTGAGCGTCTCTTGCCTTGAAAACCCTGCGAGGTGATCAGAGGTTGGCTGAGAGTTGAAGGCACTGTCCACCACCACCAAGTCCCTCCCTATCAGGGCCGCGTGCCGATACAGGCCCAGGGCCACGTGAACAGCACACATCCACAGGAAGGGCCAACGAGCACAGGGTTTTTATTATAGATCTCGTGGAATTTCCCACTGACTGTCTTTGCCCCATTCTTTCGTTGGACAAAACGCTGGCATCTTTTCATCCCGAGCTTGACACGAGCCCGGGCTTCCGGCTTCAGCACACGCCGAAAGGAAATCTGGCCGCACACTTTCCCAACCAACGTCCACGTTCACAGCTTGCTCAGCTTCTGCTGGAGCATGGTGCGCAGCTCCTTGTTGGTGACGTTCTCCGCGATGGACTCCAGGAAGTGCTTCTCGTTGGCCTTCCGCAGGGCCCTGCCGAGGGACTCGTCCGCTTCACAGAGCATCTGGTACTGGGAGAGGATCTCCAGGGAGAAGAGCAGGGGGGGCTCCCCGGTACTCTTTATTTATTTATTTATCCTTCGAGTTGATATACCGCCCTAACCCCCGTAGGGGTCTCTGGGCGGTTTTCCATTCTTGGGTGCTAATCACCGAAACAACCCTAACTACGGCCACAATGGTACAAGGGGGGGGGGAACTCCCTACCAGCACCCTGGTGGAGGCTTCAGCAATTTTCCCGGCTCGGCTTCTTTTCCGGCTGTAAGGTGTCTCAGTGCTCAGGCAGACAGGCGGATGTATGGATCGCCGGCGACGTCGTCCTCAGCCCAATCATGTCTTTTTCGGCTCCGCGTACCTCTGGATGACGTCACTGCGCCTCCGACCTCTGTTGACGACAGCCGCCTAGTTCTTTCACCGCTGGCCACCAGGGATCAGTCTAGCTCTGCTGCCGCCGCTTGCCGCCTTTCAGCGTTGCGCCTCCTCCTCCAATCGTCTGCCGCCGCTGCTCCGCTGT
>NW_015163631.1:425129-476814 GCF_001447785.1 Gekko japonicus
GGGTGGGTGGGTGTCCCATAAAGCCACAGATGGACAGCAAGGGTGCCCTTTCGGCACAACCCCTTCCCTGCCCCCCTCCACGTCTCGTGTTCTCCGCCCCATCACATTCTAAATATCTTGGTTGCTTTCCTATCCAAGCAGAAGAAATGTAGATCTTGTAATCCCCCCAATCAGCTGTTCAGCTGAACAGCAGCTAGAAGCAAGAAAATGCAAAATCTCTAAAAACCTGGATCATGGAAACGGGGGGGGGGGACTGGGGCAGGTTCGGAACTCTTCAGATGCTGGGTCTACAGCTCAGTCTTTATTTGGGGCAGGAGAGGCCCCTTATGTCTCCATTTCCCTGCTCTCTTTCCTGCAGTCGTGGTCATAGTTCCCTCTAAGCTGAGTTGGTGTGAGCTAGCTCACAGATTTTTAGCCTCCGGCTCACACATTTTTGTCTTAGCTCAGGAAGGGATGGCTCCAAAGTAAACTGATTTATGCAGCAGCCAAATCGCTCGCTCACAACTTTAATGCCAGCAGCTCACAAAGTAGAATTTTTGCTCACAAGACTCCACAGCTTAGAGGGAACATTGGTCGTGGTTGTGTATGGCCGATAAGGTAAAGTAAAGGTAAAGGTTCCCTTGCTCGAAAGCCAGTCGAATCCGACTCTAGGGTTGCGGTGCTCATCTCCGCTTCCAAGCCGAAGAGCCAGTGCTGTCCGAAGACGTTTCCGTGGTCATGTGGCCAGCATGACTAAACACCGAGGCGCACGGAACGCTGTTACCTTCCCACCGAAGTGGTCCCTATTTATCTACTTGCAATTTCTGCCTGTCCTGAGTCACTCCAAAGCCTTTGTCAGGAAAACAACTGGGAGGAGCTGAAATGGATGGCCCAGGCAACCGCTGTGCTGAGTGACCACCCACCATTTAAGGGGACAAAGCCTCGGCCAGTGACGGCCACAACCGGCCGGCCTGTCTCACAGGCCTTTGACTGCAGGGCTCCGTGGAGGTTCAGATCCAAGAAAGAAGCAGGAAGACCTGAGGCTGAGGGAAACCTGGGCTGGGAGGACTGGAAACAGAAGGGGGACAAGGAGAGGAACAGGCTGTAGGAGGAGCCTGGGGGGGAAAGGTAAAGTGGGACAGAGCATGGGCAGAAGAGAAGAGAAGAGGAGGAAGAGATTGGATTTATACCCCGCCCTTCACTCAGCATGTCTGACAATCTCCTTTCCTTTCCCTTCTCCACAACAGACACCCTGTGGGTTGGTGGGCCTGAGAGAGCTCTTTCGAGGACTGTCCTTGAGAGAACAGCTCTGACAGAACGACGGCTTGCCCAAGGTCATCCGGCCGCTGCAAGTGGAGGCGTGGGGAGTCAAACCCGGTTCTCCCAGATCAGAGTCCGCGCGCACTTAACCACTACACCAAACTGGCCGAGGTTCACAGAGCCTTTGGAAATAGGGGGTCTCTAGCCCCACACTCACCCCTGCTCTCCTCCTCGCTCTTTACCACCCCCTCTTTTGACTCTCCACTTGGCCCATCTGCTCCCGCCCCCCGCCTTTATTTTTTAAAAAGCGGTGCCCGTCGCCACCAGAGCAGCAATCCCTCCCCGGGCAAGGCTCCAGCTTTGCCTGCCACTAATTAAGTGATATTAAGGAAGCTGTAAATGCCACAAGGAAATTGGCAGCCAACCGACTCCTCCTGACGAGCTGATTGCTTTGCCGGGTGGAGCTACAGCTGCAGCTTTGCCTGCCAGGGCCTGTCTGGTATGGAGGGAGCGATGATAATTGTCTCCCTGCTCTCTCTCTCCCTCCCTCAAAGACAAAGTTCCCAAGGTGTTCTTAAGGAAGTCCGCCTCTCGACTCCTCTTTCTCTTGCGCAGCTAACAGCCTCGGGGGTGGATCTATTGGGTTAAATGAAAAACAACCAAACCAACTTTTCATTTCTTTTTGGAAGCGCAGAAACTTCAGGCAGCATCCCTGATCCTCCACGATTCCCGGTTAAGGGAAAAGCGCCGTTCAAACAAATTACAAAGCTGATCTAATTCCAATGGTAACAAGAGAAAGAAATTTTACTTACAAAAATAGAAGCACATCTTACATGACGTGTTCATGTAGGCACACTTAACTCATTGTGAACAGATAAACTTAAGAAAGGTTAACTTGCTACGGCTCCAAGCCCAGTAAGAGAGAGGAGGACAGAGTTCCTATATAAGATGAAATACAGAAAGCAAGTAAAGGCCAAAGAGGCTCAACATCTAACCGATGAGAGGGTGGGGCCAAATGCCAAGTGTACCCCAGTGAGAGAGAGAATTCTCTTAACCCTTTCCTTCCCAGAGCCTCTTGCATGCAGAGTTACAATCTCCAACAGGATCGTGGCTTGGTCGTAGAGCATCTGCTTGGCATGCAGAAGGGCCAGGTTCAATCCCTGGCATCTCCAGTTAGAAGAAGACAAGAGATTGGATTTATACCCCGTCCTTCACTACCCAAAGGTGTCTCAGAGTGGCTGACAAACTCCTTTCCCTCCCCCTCCCCATAACAGACACCCTGTGAGGTGGGTGGGGCTGAGAGAGCTCTGACAGAAACGGCTCTTTTTCAAGGACAGCTCTTATCAGAACTACGGCTTGCCCAAGGTCATCCAGCCAGGTGCAAGTGGAGGAGTGGGGAATCGAACCCGGTTCTCCCAGACTAGAGTCCGCGCACTTAACCACTACACCAAACTGGCTCCTAGACGGATCAGGTGGTAGGGGATGGGACAGACCTCTACCTGAGACCCTGGAGAGCTGCTGCCAGTCTGAGTAGATAATACTGACCACGATAGACCAATGGTCTGATTCAGTATGGCAACTTCATGTGACGATGGCCTCTTGCCCCTGGAGGGCCAGCCTCCTGCTCAGTGAAAAGGCCCTCAAAGTCCTGCAATAAGGCAGCCCATTGTTAAATATGTTGATAATGTGTACGTTTCCCTTTGTTTTTGCATGATTTATTCTGCAATCCTGCTATTATGTACCAATATTTAGGATTTTGATTTTTTTTGGGGGGGCCCCCTGCAACATAGAGGTAACTAAAGCCCCTCCTCCAACCTCTGGGAAGTTTTCTCATCCCCCCCCCCACCCCCGTCCAGCTTCCAAGACTTCAGCAGGGGCCACTGATATGTTTTCAGGCCTGCAGTATTTTTAAAAAAACGAAAACTGAGATTCTCAAGTAAGCGTAAAGACCTCAGGATAGAAGAGGAGGTGTAGGAGTTGGTTTTATATACCACTCTTCACTACCCAAAGGAGTCTCGGAGCAGCTTACAATCACCTTCCCTTCCTCTCCCCACTACAGACACCCTGGGAGGTAGGTGGGGCTGAGAGAGCTCTGAGAGAACAGCTCTGAGAGAACTTGTGACTGACCCAAGGTCACCCAGCTGCCTTAATGTGGAGGAAGAATGGAGAATCAAACCCGGTTCTCCAGATTAGAGTCTACCACTCTTAACCATCACACCAAACTTAGCTGGTGCTGGGCCAATCATATACGTCACACTTTTTCTACAGATGCTACACTGGTTACCAATCAGCGACAGTGTTAAGCTCAAGGTTTTGGTTGTCCCCTAGGTAAAAGGTAAAGGTTTCCCTTGCTCGAAAGCCAGTCGAATCTGACTCTAGGGTTGCGGTGCTCATCTCCGTTTCAAAGCCGAAGAGCCAGCGCTGTCCGAAGACGTTTCCGTGGTCATGTGGCTGGCATGACTAAACATCAAGGCGCACGGAACGCTGTTACCTTCCCACCGAAGTGGTACCTATTTATCTACTTGCAATTTCTTGCTTTCGAAGCCCTTAATGGCCTCGGACCCACATTTCTGCAGGACCGTCTCTCCTGCTGCGCTCTGCTGTGACAGCTCTGCTCATCTGAGCAAAGCCATCCGAGGGCGCCATCCTGCACATGGGTAAGACCGGCAACTGCCAATTCACAAACATTCTCGGTGGTTGCTCCCACGTCGGGGAACGGTCTGCCCGAGTTGGTCAGGAAGGCCCCTGTGCTTCTACTATTTTCACAGAATGTGCAAAACAGAAACGTTTTGGAAGGCATTTGTATCAAGGGATTGGGGACTGGTATACAATGGAACTTTTATACTGGTTTAGTTTATAGCAGAACTGGGCAAAAACAGCGGTAGTTGCTTTTAGGGGCTATGGTGGCTCAGAGGTTAAGATGAAGGTCGGTAATTCGGCAGTTCAATGGCACTTGGTGCTGCATGACGGAGTGAGCTCCTGTCTCTGGCCCCAGCTCCTCCCAACATAGCAGTTCGAAAGCAAGAAAATTGCAAGTAGATAAATAGGTGCCGGTTTGGTGGGAAGGAGCTGCGGTGGCTCAAGTGGTTAAGACGCTGAACTGCAGGCTGTGGAAGGTCAGTAGTTCAGCAGTTCAAGACCCGGGTGCCGCAAGTTCTAGCTCCTGCCAATCTAGCAGTTCGAAAGCAAGAAATCGCAAGTAGATAAATAGGGACCACTTCGGTGGGAAGGTAACAGCGTTCCGTGCGCCTTGGTGTTTAGGTATGCTGGCCACATGACCATGGAAACGTCTTCGGACAGCGCTGGCTCTTCGGCTTTGAAACGGAGATGAGCACTGCAACCCTAGAGTCGGATTCGACTGGCTTTCGAGCAAGGGAACCTTTACCTTTACCTTTACCTTGGTGGGAAGGTAACAGCATTCCGTGCACCTCGGCATCTAGTCATGCCTGCCACATGTCCATGGAAACGTCTTCGGACGGCGCTGGCTCTTCGGCTCGGAAACGGAGATGAGCACTGCAACCCTAGAGTCCGATTTGACTGGCTTTTGAGCAAGGGAAACCTTTACCTTTAGTTCACCACTCATGGGAGATCCAATGCATTACTTTCTCCTGTATAAGTTAATGGATGCTGTGAGGCCAAAAGAAAAAGAAAAAACAAAAACAGAAGAGGGACAACATCCAGGGGTCATTTCCTGCAGGAGTGCACAGGAGCGGAGCTCCGGCAGTAAAGAGCCCAGGCAACAAGCCCCACCCCCTGCTCCCAGCAGCCCTCAGTCAGAGCAAGCAGCAGCCAGGTAAGTTGCAGAGCTCCCCCCAGCCCCCCGGTCCAAAACAGTCCAGTGGCACCTTGAAGACCAAGTTTTATTCAGGTACACACTCTCCCTCCTCTGTGAGGACAGATCTGCACGTCCCCCCTTCCCCCCAATAGCTAGCAACCCAAAACAGTCCAGTGGAGCCTGAGCGGTGGGTGTTGCCTTCTGACACACTTCCGGTGATGTCAGGGGGTGTGGCATATGTAAATAAGTTATGCTAATGAGTTATGCTAATGAGCTCCTGCACCTCTTTTTCTACGAAATGACCTCTGGCAACATCACTACGTGGCAAAACCAGCCCAGAGGGTGGCTTGGGGCCTGCCGACGGGATCCCTCTGGGGTGCGCCTGCGTGTGTGTATGCAACGTGCCCCTGTGCAGAGCTGCTCGGTTTGGAATGTTTCGCACAGGGGACCCCAACGTTTCTGAGCCCACGGGCACCTCTGGAATTCTGAGACAGGGTGGTGGGCTCAAGCGCAAAAAGGGCTGCCGTGGGAGGCAGAGCGAGACACACACACGCAGCCATGATTGTTACATTTTCTTACTTTTTTTTGGTTTGGGGATCTGATTTTAAATAATTAAAAAACAATAACAACACAGAAGAAGCCCAAGTCTGGGGAAAAAGGAGGATGGTTTTTAAAAACACCCTGGGAAAGAGGAGTGAGAGAATAAAACCAGCACTGTGGTAGAAGCCGCTGGTGAGACGTCTTTAAAAAACATGCACAGCCCTATCAGGTCTTCTATGGCCGATTAGATGCCCAGAATGATAAAAGTGTTAGAACACTTTCCCTATGAAGACAGGTTAAAACGCTTGGGGCTCTTTAGCTTGGAGAAACGACGGCTGAGGGGTGACATGATTGAGGTTTATAAGATTATGCATGGGAAAGAGCAGGTAGAGAAAGAGATACTTTTCTCCCTTTCTCACAATACAAGATCTCGTGGGCACTCCATGAAATTGCTGAGCGGTCGGGTTAGAACGGATAAAAGGAAGTACTTCTTCACCCAAAGAGTGATTAAGACATGGAATTCACTGCCACAGGAAGTGGTGGCGGCTACAAGCATGGACGGTTTCAAAAGGGAATTAGATAGGCATATGGAGCAGAGGTCCATCAGTGGCTATTAGCCACAAGGTATAGATAGGGACTCTGGGGCTAGTGATGCTCTTTTTTCTTGGTGCTTGGGGGGGGTCAACAGTGGGAGGGCTTCTAATGTCCTGGCCCCACTGGTGGACCTCCTGATGGCACCTGGTATTTTTGGCCACTGTGTGACGGACTGGATGGGCCTTTGGCCTGATCCAACATGGGCTTCTCTTATGTTCGTATGTTCTTAAAAACCTCACCTGGCCCCGCCCATTTTCTAGAAACACTGGGGGGGGGGGCGCCAGGGAATTTGTTGGTGGGTGCCATGCCCAGGCACCATGTTGAGGACCCTTGATGTAGCTTAACTGCAACTGGAGGAGTTACCGTTAAAGGTGGAGCCTGTAGTGATTCTTGCACTGGAGACCCAAGTGCCGTCAGCCCAGGCCAAAAGATGGGAACTCCAAGGATAGCAACCGAGGAAGCCTCCTAATTGCAACAGGCCAGGCCACTTCATGCCATTTATCTTCCAGCCGCCCCCCCGAAAGTGCCTGGGTCAGGCTTTCTCCCTGCTCTCGCTGCATTCACGGTGCTCCTTCCCTTCTTCCTGCAAGCCCGCTCTCGTCACATCTCGGAAGCTAAGCAGAGTCAACTCTGATTACTTGGATGCGAGACCTCCTCGGAATACCAGCAGTCGGGAGGCGGGGGCAGGCTTTACTCAGCCACCTCCCTGAATATCCTCCAGGCCCCCAGTAGGGGTCAGTCACAAGAGGTTGCCAGGACTTCCAGGTGCACACACACACACACATGAAAAATACAAAACATACCCCCCCCAAAGGAGATGGTTCCAGCCATGCAGTTTGTATTCTGGGTTTGGACTGACCACTTCCTGGACTTATACACTTCATTTAGCGACAGGTCAAAAATCTGCACTTCGCAACGGCCAGATCAAAAATTTGGAATGCCAAGCTCCGAAGCTGGATGCTCTGCCCTGGACAATCTTCTTTCCCCACTTTCATCGCTGACATTCAGGGGCTCAACACACTGTGAAGGAAACGCTCTCTGCACGTGCTCAGAGGCTGTCGTTACTTGGAATTGTGCAGGATGGAATCCTGACAATGAAAAAAAACAAGGATCTGGAGTGAAAGCACTATGGCAGAGCATTCTATACCCACAGGGATAATAAAGAAGAGGATATTGGATTTATACTCCGTCCTTCACTACCCGAAGGAGTCTCAGAGTGTCTTACAATCTCCTTTCCCTTACACCTCTCAGGTGGGGCTGAGAGAGCTCTTTCGAGAACTGCTCATGAGAGAACAGCTCTGAAAGAACTTGTAACAGACCCAAGGTCACACCAGCAGCTGCATGAGAAGGAGTGGGGAATCAAACCCGGTTCGCTCAGATTAGAGTCTGCTACACCAAACTGTTAATCATCTGATTCTTTTGGCACTAAACTTGTAAAGGTAAAAGGTAAAGGTTCCCTTGCTCGAAAGCCAGTCGAATCCGTTTCAAAGCCGAAGAGCCAGCGCTGTCCGAAGATGTTTCCGTGGTCATGTGGCCGGCATGACTAAACACCAAGGTGCAAGGACTGCTGTTACCTTCCCACCGAAGTGGTACCTATTTCTCTACTTGCAATTTCTTGCTTTCGAACTGCTCGGTTGGCAGGAGACTGTACTGCTTCGCTTTTGGAAGCTCTAGGAGGATGAACCGTTTCATATTTGATAAGAGAAAGGGAGTGTGCCCATTGCCCCACTTCCTCTGCAGAACTGAACACAGTGCAGGGTCCATTTGTACACTGGAACAACCAGAACCCCACTTTCAATTTGGGATATGGATAGCGGACTCAGCAAAGCCCAGATCATGGATCTGGTCTAACCTCTTTTTCATTTATTAGGTAATTTTCTTCCCTTGGGAGTTTGGGGTAGTACACGGGACAATACTGTGCCATCCGGGCTTATGCCCGGATGGCACAGTATTGCCCCGTGTACCACTTCAAACTCCCCGGGGAAGAACAATAATCTAACAAATAAAGAGGCTGGACCAGACCCATGACTCATCTCTGGGGGCAGAGTAACTGAAGATACGCCTCGAATGTTTAATTCAGAATTTCCAGAACGAATCCAGCCAGCAGGAGTTTCGTCAACATTGCTCTAAGAGCATCCTAAGCTTTTCTGCACAATAACTGGGGGAGGGGGGGGAGTCAGACCCCCTAATAATAATAAAAAGAGGTGCCTTAAGAGAGGAGTGACAACATCTCAGGAACAGAGAGATGCATTGTTGCCGGCTGCTGTAATCCGGTGACACAGTGCTGTCAGTCACCACCCCGCTCCCCGCTGGGCCCGCGAGACATCAAAGCCGGCCCCGGCCCATCTTACATGCTCTTTATCGGCTAATCAGCCTATTCTTCACTAAATAAAGCCCGATAAATCCCCCTCGCTCGCTGGGGCATTCCCGTCCTGCTGCCCATCTGCTGGTGTGGGTCAGCCGAAGCAGGAGGCAGCGAAAAGCACAGCCTATCCCCAGGGATTCCCAATGCAGGGACAATGCCGCTCGGCCAACTTCCCCCCCACCGCCAAAAATGCCCCCCCCCCCATCCTACTTCTCTTTTCTTTTCCAATTTTTTTTTTTGTACCTTGTACGGCCCGAACTAAAGATGTCATACATGATGCGGGTTGGGGAACTGTGAATGAGGATGGGGGGGGGGGGGGGGGGATGTTAAATTGTACGGCCAGTTCTTGCGGACTGAACGTGACAACGACTGAGCGTACATAAAGAATCTCTAGGAAATGAAGTGTGTGTGTGCGTGTGTGCGTGGAGGGGATCAGAACCAGAAAAGCAACCCAGATGTTTGTGGAGAAAGAAAGAGCGGCATAAATGGAAAGGTAAAGAAAAAAATTGCAAAGAGAAGTAGAAAAAGTGAGAGAGGAAGAAAGTTATTTATTGATTATTTTTTGGTTCCCCCACTGACGTTTCTTTGAACAAAACATGGCCTCAAACTAACAAGGAGAGGTGGAGGAGGAATACTGCTTGCAACCTTCCACAGTTCCATAAATCTGCATATTACTCAATCTTAACAAGATCAATTGCCCAATGGTGTCCCATGCCCCTCCTGTAATTTTAGTGAACTGCAGTGTATACACCAAAGGATGCTGGGGTCATTTGCAGCCCTAACCGCAGTGAATGGGACAGCAAAACGACCATATAGAGTGAAATTCACAAAATAATATTTTCTGTCCGGTGTCTTTACTGCCGCTTCTGTTTCTTAACTGGCAAAGGGAAATGCTTAATAAACGGCCAATGGCTTTTTGGCTGCTGATGGCATCCTCAGTACGACCCACAAATTTTGTAATCTCTGTGACCTCTGTTTTAGGGTCTATTTGACACCCCTCCCCCCCATTACCAAAGCACACTTTTGTTTTGATTGGAACTGCCACCCAGAGCTGACCCCAGTAGCCAGCCGAAAGGAGAACCACCCTACCTTTTCTTCCTTTGATTCTTCCCCTGCTTTGGAACAGCGGGGGTGCTGAGATTCTTGGGGGCATCCCGAAGTCCAAAGCTCTTGGCCACGTGGCCCAAATGAAGCAACTTGATGTGAAAGATGTGCTTGAGGCTGGCTGGGTATGTTGCGTACGAACGAATGAAGGACTGCAAAGCTGGGGAGGGAAATGGGGGGAGGAGGAGAAATGGTTATTGAGGATTCCCTCTGCACAGAAGATAAAATTCCTGTCCTTGTCAGACATCCTGACTTTGAGCTGGGGCTTAGCTCAAGAAAGGCAAGAGCATGTGCAGAGCATGTGCAGAGACCCCTTCACATACACTGAAATAACCCAAGAGCACGCACACGCGGCACATCTAGGTGTGAGATCATCATGGGTTGCATAAACGTAAAGGTTCCCTTGCTCAAAAGCCAGTCGAATCCGACTCTAGGGTTGCGGTGCTCATCTCCATTTCAAAGCCTAAGAGCCAGCGCTGTCTGAAGACGTTTCCGTGGTCATGTGGCCGGCATGACTAACCACCAAGGCGCACGGAACGCTGTCACCTTCCCACCAAAGCGGTACCTATTTATCTACTTGCAATTTCTTGCTTTCGAACTGCTAGGTTGGCAGGAGCTGGAACTAGAGACGGGAGCGCCCTCCGTCATGCGGCACCCGGGTCTCGAACTGCTGAACTACTGACCTTCCACAGCCTGCAGTTCAGCGTCTTAACCACTTGAGCCACTGCAGCTCCATGGGTTGCATGCATTGTACCAAAAGCCCACGTCTGAGAGAGGGCAACTGGACCAAGGTCGCCCACTGAACAGCAAGTTCTAGTCCCAGAAGATCACCACCACACCACACTGGGTCTCAGAAGGGCAAGGTATCAACATCTTCAACATATACATTCTTTCCCTTGTCCCTCTCTAGGAACGGCTACTGCAGCGGCCAGGGTAGCGCCAAAACCCGATATCTTCACATATGACAGTGTTGAAGTCCCCTCTTCCCTCGAGGTTCTTGGTTTTTTATCCGTGTCAGAGGACTCTCACAGGAATACCAGCACCGGCCAGGCCTCTCATTCCCTCTCTCGGGCCCTGCTCTCAGCTAGGCCTCGGGCAGCCTCACCCTCATCACCATCAAAATCAGGGGGGGGGGACCCCCCCTCAGCCTCTTTTGCCCTTCCTTGCTGAGGCACTAGACCGGCAAGTTTGCCCACAGCTTAAGCCTAATCTCTCAGCGGTGGCAGGAGATTGGGGTTTACGAACAGTAATAAAAATGTCATTTTAGCGAGATCAGTTGCTGGAAGGACCCTGGGAATCCATCAAAGCTCTGTTTGCCGAGCAAAGCGAGCTCCATTTCCCAATCAATGAGGGAGTAACGGAGGGGAGGGCGCCGCGCAGCACCTCTTCTCATTTCACCTCATCCATTTTTTAGAGAGAGTCTGGAAGGTGGGGAGGGGGGGGGAAATGGCAAGGGGCCGACCTTTCTGAGGGTTCTGTTCAATACTGCCGGGCGCCACGTCACAGACTCAGAACTAACTTTATCACACAAGAGGCACGTGGGTGGCCACTCACACCTGGCACACTCTTCATTCGCAGGACACGGATAGCTCAGGACAGCCTAAGCGTATCATTTTTTCTCCAACCCTCCATAAGTTTCTAGTCCTCATTGGTGAAGGGAGAAGGACCAAAAGCCCTGTCCTGATTTTGCTAAGGCCGTGTTCACGTAGGGTCCTTGGGGGCATGTGTGGGCCTGCCCTTTGCCTGCTTGTGGTGGGTAAACTCCCTCCATAGCGATGCTCTAGGGATTTCCCTGTGTCCTCCTTGTAAAGACCATAGAGGGGAAATTCCTAGATCAGGGGTGTCGAACTCATTTGTTATGAGGGCCGGATCGGACATAAATGAGACCTTGTTGGGCCGGGCCATGTGTGCCATAAAATGTAATGCCAGGTAGCGGGCTTTATAAAGGACACAGACACAAAGGGGGGTTTTTTTGCTTAAAATAAAAAGCATGCTTAAAACATTAGCACTCTTGCAATATTTTGTTTATTTAACAGTGTCTGATAACTGACACCTCTTGCTCTGAATTACTGCACCAAAATGTCTGTGCTGTTGCAATCTTGGGTATGCTGTTCAGGTGTGTATCTGTAAGATGCAAACTTACGATGACGCAGCAGAACTGGAAGAAGAAGCAGAAGACAGCCAGTTCCACTGCAGGTCTGATAGAAGCCCTCCGGGGGCCTCATCCGGTCCCCGGGCCGCATGTTTGACACCCCTGTCCTAGAGCATAACCTGGAAGTGACACCTCCCTCAAAACCCACCCTACTTGGGCACCACTCTTTCTGTATCCTGCCTGTCCTCCACTTGAGACAGCTCACAACAAAGCATCATTAAAAGCCTCACCTAAAAGCATCATAAACCAACTACAACAACAGTAGCAGCAGGCACTTACGATGCCCGTAAATGGTAAATGGTTTCGGGGGAAAGTAGGTCCTACAGCGTTATATGAAGTCTACAAAGATGCTTTCTAGTTCTTTCTAGCGGCTTGGAGAGCCAGTTTGGTGTTGTGGTTAAGTGTGTGGACTCTAACCTCGGAGAACCGGGTTTGATTCCCCACTCCTCCACTTGCGCCTGCTGATGTGACCTTGGGTCAGTCACAAGCTCTGGCACAGCTGTTCCTGAAAGAGCAGTCTGTGTCAGAGCTCTCTCAGCCCCACCCACCTCACAGGGGGTCTGTTGTGGGGAGGGGAAGGGAAAGGAGTTTGTAAGCCGCTCTGAGACTCCAAGTGAAGGGTGGGGTATAAATCCAATCTCTTCTTCTTCTTCTTCTACTATCTGGAAAGTTAGTTCATGGCCCCAGGGCCACCACTAAAAAGGCCATGCTTCTCATTGAGGCCAGCCTTGACAGCATACTTACAACTCCAGAAGGAAGCAGCATACTTGATACTAGCTATCCAACCAAGATCTGGCTTCAGTTAAAAGCAAGCAACCAAACAAGGTGTAAATTACTAGCCATTCAGATGGGTGAAGATAAGCCTGACATCCAGTGAGGAAATCCATGAAGATGGCCCAGGAGAAGCTCCTACTCTTTTTGAATGCTTCAGAACTTTTTGCCCTGCTCCGGGAATAAATTATGTAAACTAAGTCACGATTGCCTGATAACCAAGGAGTTCAGATTACCTTTGCGCAAAACCCAGGGTGGGGAGGTTGACATACAGCCTTGGACAGCCCAGCCACCAAATGTTTTGGGATTTAAGGGAAGCGCAAAGGTCACCCGACAGTCTAAAGGAGGTTTGCTCTTCAGACTCCGCTTCACTTTCTCACCTGGGGAAATCCTGACCAGCCTTTCTAGGGAGATGACGTACATTAAGCACTCGCGTATTGAAATTCAACGCCAAGTATCAGTATTAAACCAGGAGAAGCACTAGGGTGGCGTTTCTATTCTCTCTGGCCTACAGGGGAGCTGCTTTATACAGAGTCAGACCATTAGTTCGAGTAGCTCACCGTTGTCCATTTGGACCTGTAGCAGCTCTCCAAAATCTTAGGTTGGGAGAACAGATCTTTCCGCTTCCTGGGACCTTTCCCACTGGGTCACTGCTTTAGAGGGCCACTGGTCATCAGGGGACATGGTGAAGATGGAAGCAGGTGTCACCTTGCCCAGTGGATGAGCCTACACTGACTACCTTCGTTGCTGTAACCGGGGCCTAAGCGAAGCAGGCCCTGCAGGGGTGTCAGCACCGAAGGGCTGTTTTAACACCTGTCTGTTCCCGGTCTCAAGCGAAGACAGGCCTTTCCTGGCCCTGCCACCAGTGCTTCATTCAACTGGTTTGACGTGGATTTGGAATCTAGAAGTTCTAGGCAACTACCATGTCTAAAATCAGTTGACAGATGTGTCCCTTATGAGTCTTTTAAAGAACATAAGAGAAGCCACGTTGGATCAGCCCAATGGCCCATTCAGTCCAACAGCGGGGCCAGAACTCCAGAAGCCCTCCCACTGTTGCCCCCCCCCAAGCACCCAGGATACAGAGCATCACTGCCCCAGACAAAGTGTCCCATCTAGACCTTGTGGCAAACAGCCACTCATGGACCTCTTCTCCATATGTTTATCCAATCCCCTCTTGAAGCTGTCTATGCTTGTAGCCACCGCCACTTCTTAAGGCAGTGAATTCCATGTGTTAATCAGTACTTGGGTGAAGGGCTTCCTTTTATCTGTTCTAAGTTTATTGCTCATTAATTTCATGGAGTGCTTGCTTTCCATGGAGTTCTTGCATTACCTTAGATCATCTTATGTTATTTTGCCACCAATGGATTGACCCCAGATCCTGCTGGATTACTCCTATTTTACAAAGATATCACCTCCCTATGGAACCCTGGGTGATAACCATACTATTAGCTGATGAGGACCCTGAAACGACTCGCTTGGTGGCAAAATATCTTTCAATAGTGCTATTTTTAAAGCGGCTTTGAAATGTTATGAGTACCTTTTGTATACAATTTTAAAATTTTAAAACTAATTTCCATAATATCATGGGATTTTATAGAATTCATTGAAGTTTATAAAATGTGGTCTGATGTTACTGATTATGTTTACTAGCTTTTATTGTAAAGGCGTTCTGTCTAAATTTCTTGTAATTTTATGTAATGCATTTTATATTTGTTGTTTGCATGTTTGGCTTAAGACCTCGGGTCAATGAAGCTAATAAATGAAATGGAATGGAGTTCTTGCATTGTAAGAAAGGGAGAAAAGTACTTCTTTCTCTGCCTCCTCTATCCCATGCATAATTCTGTAAACCTTAAGGAGCCATTCAAGCTAGCAGACCTGCCTGTATCCTATTGCAGGCTGATGTGTATCGCACAGGGGTCTTCTGAGGTCCAGGTAAGGTGCCGGTTGCTGGCCCGCTGAACTTCACTGCTGCGCCCTGCAAACAGAGATGACAGCCCCCCCTCGCGGCACCTCCCACAGTCTCCCGAGGCTGTGCAGAGCAGGGTTAGGTTGGTAACGGCGGGCAAGCTGTTTCCAAGGGATGCTTCTTTGCCGCTGCCGCTCCTCTTGCTGAGAAACCCCAATCGGCTTCCCCCGGGATCCGCCAGAGCCCAGCGTGAAAACCACCGTTTCCTCCTAAGAAGTCCCAAATGGCTCAGTCTCCCCAGCTGAGCTTTCGTTTTTGAAAAGATCTGAGAGCGGGGTTGGCTAGGTAAAAAAGATGCCAATCCTCTTGGACGACAGCCTGTGATCCGGCACTGGTATCGACACCACCGGGGTCAACAAATGAAGGAGGAGGGCAGGAAAGAGCCAGAGAGAGAGAGAGAGAGAGAGAGAGAGAGAGAGAGACAGCCGCCACGCGTTAATTATTCACCACCCCCGGCTTGGGCCAAGGAGGAAGAGAAGGGAGGTTCATGGGAGCCAGCTGGCTGTGGAAGTTCTGCATATGCAGAGAGCAGGGAATGAAGTAGGTGGGGGGGGGGGGGCTGGAAAGCCCTGCCTTCTGCAGGAAGCTAACAGGGGGGGAAAATGCAGGTTTTTGGCACAGGTTCCCGATTTTACTCCCTGCATACTGGCACCTCCTGCAAATCACAGAACCGCTTTCTTCTGGGCCTCAGCTTACTCACTGGTAAACTGTGGATGATAATGCTGTGTGAATGCCACAGTTCTTCCAGAGTTTGGAAAAAGTGCAAACTACAGAATTCAGCTTTGGGGGGGGGGAAACACCCAAGTTTCCAGCCCTTATGAGTGCAAGGGCAAAGTGAGTGGGAAGCGCTGCAGAAATCCAATGCCCAAGAGCTGCTGAACAGAATCGGATTCTCCGCTCTGCAGTGGCTCCTTCTTATGATCAGCAAACTTATGAAAAGCAGCATAAATGGCAGGAAACAGTGCACGGAACTCACAATGTGTGTGGTCTCTTAAATGGCATAATTTTATCCCAATGAGAGAGTTCATTCAAGGTTTCCATTAAATGTAGTTACAGCGGTAGAGGGGGATTCACTTGCTGTGAGGGGAGGGGGGGTTCAGGAGGAGGGGTGATCTTCAGGAAGTTGGCTTTGATATCTTAAACCAGCTAAGAGGGAGACGGAATTATGTCTGCACTGCTTACTGATACAAAGTTTTAAAGGTTTTACTTCCCCTGTTGCACTGAAATGAGAAATTACGACGTCTTAAAGTTAGAGAGAACAAGCGGCTGACCTTTTTTGGCTCGCTGGACAGTTCCCACGTTGGAGTGCACGAAGTTCTCAAATTCAGTCTGCAAGACAGTGGCTCTGCGCCGCACTTCCTGAGGGTCTGCACCGTGGAGTTTCTGTAGCGAAGGAGAGGGAGGAGAGAGAACAGAATCAGGCAAGGATACTCGAGGAGTTTCAGAAGAGATTCTGTAAGAAGGGAAGTCAGACACTAACAACCCGGGTTGCCGTGGTGGCGGAGTAAGAAACCCCGGTTGCATGGATTTATTTTGGAAAAATTGCCAGTCATCTTTCCAGCACAGAAACCTTCACATCGAGCCTATCTATGGAAACGGCGTTACCTTTATGAACTTTCCTGTTCTTTAAGAATTTGGGTGGTGGCGGGGGAGAGAGCTCACTATAGGGCCTTCTGTTGTTGGGCACAAAATTTCATGAGAGGCAGGGACTCCTCTGTGGTGGCACCACAGCCGTATGTTATTTTACCCATTTACATGTTGGTTTTCATCCACTGGTCTTCAAAGCGGCCAATAATAGTGGAAATAATGAACTGTACCAGTTAAGAACTATACGACTGTACAACACTGAGGTCATTATCAACAGTAACAATGAGGGTTGTCAAGTGATTTAAGAAAAGGGCAACTAGAATGATAAAAAGGTTGGAACACTTTCCATGCGAAGAAAAGTTAAAACGCTTGGTGCTCTTTAGCCTGGAGAAACGACAGCTGAGGGGGTGACATGATTGATGTTTATAAGATTATGCATGGGACAGAACAGGTACAGAAAGAAGTACTTTTCTCCCTTTCTCACAGTATAAGAACTCGTGGGCACTGAATGAAATGCTGAGCAGTTGGGTTAGAACAGATAAAAGGAAGTACTTCTTCACCCAACGAGTGATTAACACATGGAATTCACGGCCACAGGAGGTGGCGGCGGCTACAAGCATGGATGGCTTCAAGAGGGAATTAGATAAGTATATGGAGCAGAGGTCCATCAGTGGCTATTAGCCACAAGTTATAGAGAGGAACTCTTGGTCTGGGGCGAGTGATGCTCTGTATTCTTGGTGCTTGGGGGGGCAACAGTGGGAGGGCTCCTGGTGTCCTGGCCCCACTGCTGGACCTCCTGATGGCCCCTGGTATATTTGGCCACTGTGTGACAGAGTGTTGGACTGGATGGGCCATTGGCCTGATCCAACATTGGCTTCTCTTATGTTCTTATATTCTTATGTAAGAAATCTTAGCTTATTAACTGTTTAACTGATTAAATCTGCATACATGTAACCCATGGATACCACACCACTACCCAAGGAAAAATGTTGTGACAAGCACTTCTTTGGAACAGGCGTTCCCTCCATGTTGGAAGGAGGAAGACAACGTCTAAGATTCTGCTCACCACTTTCAATTTGTGGAAGTTCTTGAATCAACCGGGAACATCTCTCTAGCAGAGCAAAATGGCTTTCGCCAATTAACACGCTAAGACTTGGCAGCCTCAGTAACAACATCCAACACAGGCTGGAGCAAACCGACACCACAAAATGGTAAAGGTCAGGAGAAACAAGCAAGTCTTCCATTTAGGGTTGCCAGCTCTGGGTGGGGGAATTCCTGGAGATTTAGGGGATGGAGCCTGGGGAGGGGAGGGTTTGGGGAGGGGAGTGGAAGATAGGCGGATTTTCCGGGCGCGATCACACCGCAACATCTGGGAAGCGTCGAGCTCCCGTGGCGAACCCGAGGCTTCCCGCCGAAGATGCGGAGTTAAAAACTAGTACCTCCGAGGTAGTAGTTTCTGGAAACCACGGGGCAAGGGCTGGCGTCTGATCGCGTTTCCGGTGGTTGCATCCGGCGCCTGCCCATGTCCCTTCGCAAACAGGTTCCCCCCCCCAAGTCTCCACAAGATGCGCACAAGCACCCAACGGCACATGCGCACAAAGAGGAAAGCAAAAGTGCCCTTTCGGCTTTTAAAAAAAAATGACCCTGTTTGTCACGGCACCTAGCCATTGCTGGTGTGATCGCGCCGTGCCGCTTCTTTGCCGTGCTGCAGGATCGTCATGTGAACGCCACCCTCGTTTACCCGCCGACATGGAGGGACGGACCCGTGGTGTGCCTCCGGCGCGTCTGATCGCGTAATCGTGGATCAAACTGCGCCGGGGCAATTAGCCACGCCTCCCCCCGCGATATCAGGCCCGTGTGACCGGGGCCTATATTTATTTTATTTTTCATTTTGTGACATCAGTGCCCCCCGACTTATTTAAAGGCCTCCCCCGAATTACAAAATCCTGGCTACAGTCCTGGCAACCCTATTTGTATTCCGGGCAGAGGGAACGTCGCCATACGGGAGCCACCACCAGGAAGGCACTGAGTTCTACTGATTCCAGAGGTGCCTCAGATTCCAGAGGTGACCAAAACGGCAAAAGGCTCTTCAAATCCAGTCTCAGCTAGACAAAGAAGTTCACACAGAACAGAGGACAGTGGCATCTGCTGTCCAAACCAGCCCACGAAATGCCTGGAAATTCTGACAGGGAGTGAAAATGTTTTTTGTGGGGAACCCCCCCCCCCCAGGCCAATACTGGCTCCTCCTCCAGAATTCAAGCAGAAATTTTGCTCTGCTACCTGAGATCCTTTTAACGAGGGATGCCAGAGAGCGGATCTGGGACCTTAAACAGGAGCTCTACCAACCCCACCATTTCTTAATACAAATTAGCTGTGGCTGCTGTCTCCTTCCCGGTCTATTTCCAGCTGCTAGGTTTTAAGAGGTTTGTGATTTTAGTGAGGTGATTCATCCACTTTATATACATGGGCACGAATTGGCATGACACAGCACTTCGAAGTCCCCCCGCCATCAACAGAATGGAAAGGAACCGGAACCCAGGAAACGAGTTGTAATAAACACAAAAAAGCACAACAATTAAACATACAGAACAACTGTGAGTACAGAAAGAGGGGAAACCTCACCCTCTCCATCCCATATTACCGGCTCTTAAAACAGACTTCTCCCCCCCCTCCTCTTCTTTACTTTATGCAACTCCTCTCCTATTATTTCAACACTAGATTTGGGAGGGGGGGGGAGAAACTGAGAAAGGAATACGCTAACGGTTGCAAAAAAAATGCTTATAGCTCCAAATGGAAAGAGTAAAAATAAGCCACCTTTGAAAGGCTGTCTTCAAACACTGGCAGGTTCTGCTTATGTACAATTACAGCAGCATCACAGACCCGATTAGGGAAGCTGAAGGCCATGCAGGAAGATTTGCCAAAAGATGGCAGGTGACTGTCGCTTTCGGGGAGAGGGGAAAACCCTCAGGATGATGCGTGAATGCAAATATTGCTGATGTTGTGACTGCGGCTCAAGAGAATTTAAAATTATTTATGTTTGGAATTAGTTGCCACCCTGGTTAGGAAGCTTGCAATTTTCACTGCTGTCTATATAAAGTATTCCTTTTCTCAAGTCAGCTAAGAGGGGGAACACTTGGCCTTAAAAAAAGAAAGCATACTGGTGACGACACAGGCCCTGTCCAATAGGTGCCTATAATGCTCCTCCAACCACATTTTAACCAACACTCTCCAGCAAAAGCACTAGCTTTGGTGATGCTGGGGTGCTGCGTTGACCCAAGTACAAAACACTGTGCTATGTGAAATGGGAAGACGAGAACCTGTGTGGTGTAGGGGATAGAGAGGTGAACTAGGACCTTGGACGACCTAGGTTCAAATTCCCACTTCTGCCCTGGAAGCTTGCTGGGTGACCCTGGGCCTGTCACAAACTCTCAGCCCAGCCTACCTCGCAGGGCTGTTGTGAAAAATGGAGGAGAGGAGGACATTCTAAAAACTGCTCTGAGACTTAACTGGGGAGAAAGGAGGGATATAAATGAATACATGCAAACGCAAAGATTCACTTGAAAAATTCCCTGCTGAAAGGCTCATGCAATACTTAAGTAACTGCACTACAACCACGCTAAATATAGTCTGTGAAGTCTCTGGTTTCTACCAGGAGGTATCAGCCGGAACTAAGAAATAAATCAGATTGCATTAAATGTGTAGGTCTTGTGCCCTGACCTGGATAGACTAGGCAAATCCGATCTCGTCAGATCTCGGAAGCTAAGCAGGGTCGACTCTGGCAAGTATTTGGATGGGAGACCTCCTTGGAATACCAGAGGTGGGAGGTGGGGGCAGGCTTTATCCAGCCTCCTCTCTGAATAGCCTTCAGGCCCCCAGTATTGGTGAGTCACCAGAGGTAGCCCAGGCAAACCCGATCTCGTCAGATCTTGGAAGCTAAGCAAGTATTTGGATGGGAGACCTCCTTGGAATACCAGAGGTGGGAGGTGGGGGCAGGCTTTATCCAGCCTCCTCTCTGAATAGCCTTCAGGCCCCCAGTAGGGGTCAGTCACCAGAGGTAAACACATATTAAAAAAAATACAAAAAAATACCCCCGCAAAAAATTGTGTAGGTGTTGCCACCAAAGCCCAGCCAGCTGCCTGTAGATTGTGGTCTGCAAATCAGGGCTCAGTTTCCTTGGTGCAAATCACCCGCCCACTTCCCTTGTCAGCTCTCACAATGTTTTTGGTATCTCAAACACCAAAAGCTAACCACGGTTTGCAAGCCCTAAGTTAGGATGGGAACCCTGGCTAGCTTCAGCGTGAACATAATGCTAAGCAGACAAAAGGAGGCAGGGAAATCTGTGTTGAGGAGGAGCGCACGTTCCTGGACCCAAGACTGGACCCAAACCTGCAAACTACGGTTTGCAGAAAGATAGTATTATGTTTGCCCCAGACATCATGCTTCATTATATTTTTATAGTTATTTTAAAAATCCAGACTGCTGCATACTCTCGCCAAAACTGGAAACTGCTTCAGAAGAGAGAGATTCCATATACTCCAAACCATTTTCTGTGGTGGTGGAGCTCTGCAAGCGCGCTAAACTGGGCTATTCAGACCTCCCTGCACAGCTGTTCATATTGCAGCACTGAAAATCAAATCAGATTTTTAGCAGGTGGCAGAGGTATTTGGTAACACTGTTAAGCAAGGAGGGTGAAAAAACATTTTGTAAGGCAGAATTTCTCCTGCCAACCTAGCACTTCGAAAGCAAGAAACTGCAAGTAGATAAATAGGTACCGCTTCAGTGAGAAGGTAACAGCGTTCTATGCGCCTCGGCGTCTAGTCATGCCGGCCACATGACCACGGAAACGTCTCTGGTCAGCGCTGGCTCTTTGGCCTGGAAACGGAGATGAGCACCGCATCCCTAGAGGCGGATTCGACTGGCTTTCGAGCAAGCCTTTACCTTTACGTAAGGCAGAATTTAACACTGAAATCTGCAGGATAGCAAACAGGAATTGTTAGATTGGTCGCCTGGCGCAAATGGAGGAGGGCAGGTTAGTCCATTACAAACAGTGGGTTGTATCCTGCCGCTGCGCTCAGTGAAGTTTAATGCTGTTCTCCACCCTAAAGTGCATTTCTCTGACGGGAGTGGCTCTTCAGCACATTGGGAGGATACAAGACAGCATGACAAGGTAGGAAAGCCAGTGTGGGATAGTAGTTATGGACTAGGGTATGGGAGACCCAGGTTCGAATCTCCACTCTGCCACGGATGCTTTCTAGATAACTTGGGACTGTCAGCTAGCTGTCATTTTATGTTGCTACTGTCCTTCCCCAGCTTGCCGTAAACATTGCCTCGGAGACCGTGGGAGCTGGCTTGGCTAGGCGGCGTTATCAGTCTGGCCTTGTGAGGAAGCGAGGGCTTGCGGTCCACCACTGGTGTGAATCTTTCTGCTCTCAGGGGCCCTGCGAGTCTCCTGCTCATTATGTAACTTCCCGCCGGGAGAATTCCCGCCCGCGCGCTCGAAGTTCATTTGCTTAGCTATTCGCCTTGTCCGGCTATATGTATGGATGTTCCCGCCCTATAGTTATTCCTAACAACAATCCTGTGGATATGGTACCGGTTTTGTACTCTAATAAAGCATAATGCTTCTTAGGAAACGTGTGTGAAGAGTTACTTGCTGTGGAACCTGACAGGGACCAGCCTACCTCACAGGGTTGTTGTGAGGATAAAATGAAGGGGAGGAGGAAAAGGTGGAGTACAAATGAAGGGCGGGGGGAAATAAAAGCTGGGTTGCCAACTCCCAACTCTTGATGGAGTGCCCCTAACACCGGCATCAGCCGTCAGGAGAATGGGCGTGACTCTGGACGCCTCTTTATCAATGGAGGCCCAAGGTTGCAAAGGTTACCAGGCTGGACTTTCTCCAACTGTGTCAAGCCAAGGCAACTGGCTCCCTACCTGTCTCACTCTGAATTAGCCAAGGTAATCTAGGCAACCGTCACCTCCAGGATAGACTACTGTAACTCACTCTATGTGGGTCTACCCTTGAGACTGACCCGTAAGCTCCAACGGGTCCAGAACGCAGCCACGCGGGTCCTCACGGGGGCCGCTCGGATGGCACACATTCGACCTGTGCTGCGTAAGCCTCACTGGCTTCTGATGGAGCACCAGATAAGGTTCAGGGTGCTGATTTTGACCTTTGAGGCCCTTAGCAATCAGGGACCCACATACCTTTGGGACTGCCTCTCTCAGTATGCCCCAAGAGCAGCATGACGCTTGGGAAGTAAGAACCTCCCGGTGGTCCCCGGCCCAAGAAAGATCTGGCTGTCCTCAATCAGGGCCAGGGCCTTTTCAGCCCTGGCCCCTACCTGGTGGAACTCTCTGCTGGAGGACATCCGTGCCCTGCAGGATTTGTTATCTTTCTGCAGGGCACGTAAGGCAGAGATGTTCCACCAGTCATTTGGCTGAAGGCAGCGATGGCACAGTACGTAGTCTGGCACTCTCCGCAAGGCCCCCCTCCCCCCCAGAGTCTTGTGAAATCTGAATATATATTTTTTGCCATCTTGGAATGAATTGAATTTTGCTGATATACGCACTGTATATTTCACTGTAAGTTTCTAACTTCGAGTTATTTATTGTACGTTCCTTTCTGTTGTAAGCTGCCCTGAGCCCTGCTTGCCGGGAAGGGTGGCCCTCGAAGTTTCATCAAATAAATAAATAAATAATAAACAGGAAAATGGCAGCCAGTTTTATAGACTCGGGAGAACCCAACGATTGTATCGTTTTACACTGTTTAAGAAGGGACACTGCTTGGCTTTAAGAAAAACAAGACAACAGGACAGCCTTCAAGGCTCCCTGTACCTAGAAAGCTAGCACATCATGAGTAGGGTTAAGCAAAACCTTTTCCACTGAAAAGCTAGTTTCTTTCTTCAGGGAGTTTCCCCCTCTGTGCAAACAGCTTGAATTGGTAGATGCCCCACCACCAAAAGCTTTTCCACTGATTCAACTGAATGTATAACCTGGTCCAAAATGGAATTCATTCTTAGACGAGTTCTATGCATTACTAACTTATGAAATTCACTGCTTTGGGATGTGGCCTCTGGTTTCCATAGCACTGAAAAGGGATCGGACTGGAGGCTCGATGGCTGTTAGCCCAGAGAGCAAAAGGGAACTTCCGTGTGCAGGGGCAGGGTCCCTCTGAATAACTGGTCCTGGGATCAAGTAAACACGGCAAGGCAGCTGCCCTCACCTCCTGGTCAGTGGGGCCTCCCGGAAGCATCTGGCTGACCAGGACTGGGAAAAGGGTGCTGGGCAAGCTGGACCACCGGCCTGATCCAGGAGGCCTGCCATTCCTCCCTTCAGACACCAGATGCTCACGACACGGAAGTGGACGGGAGGCTTTCACACATGCTGAAGGATGCACCTCCGATCCACTTTTTGGCCATCATTCGCAAGGGGATTTAGCCATTCCACACAGTAAAACCCAGCTGCAAAGTGGGCCGAAAGGGGCCTGAAAGCGCATGATTCAGCGCATGTCTCGCCATCACTAACAGGTGGCAAGAGATTCTGATATCTTTACCACCGCCCACCGCTTTGGGCATTTTTAATGGGAAAAGCAGTGCAAAGATTAATTGTTTCCCCCCCCCCAAAAGTAAAGTTTCCACCCATGTGAAAATGCTAAAAAAACTTTCTCTTTCCTCCCCCCTCCTTCCCACTTGCCCCCGCACCCCCCGCCGCTGAATCCACCTATTTCTTTCGTTAAGCCTCCTGGGTTGCGTAGAGTGTCACCTTCCCGGCATTTTTTAATATGAATGTGAAATTAAGCGAAGTTGCCCTTTCCCCTGGCGGACAGAATCCTCTGTTATTAAAAAGTAAAGCACTTTAATAATGAAAACTTTCCCCCCCTCCCTTCCCCCCCCTCCCCATGTTTTAACTGTTTAAAATTAATGAGAAGGGCAGAACGGTTGTCAAAGCGTTATTGAAAGCGGGCAGCGAAGGACCAAATAAACCCGAAAATCCCTCCAGAGTGTTAAATAAACAGAGCTCCAGCCCTCGCCAAATCCCTCTGTTGGTTATTGTATACATTCTGTATCGGAGCTCAGAATAGATCTGAGCACCAGGGAAGGCAGGAAAGGTTTCAGAATTCCAATAAAGGCCACAAATTAAAGACAGCCCGGCGCGAATTCCTGGAGAAAATTAAAGAGACCTCAAACTTAAGTGACAGGTGACTCGCTTCTATGCCACAACTGTCTGGGGATTTAGTGATAATATGGCAATATATTACAAAGGACTTCTCACTCTCCCCCCCCCCGCCTCCCTCCCCACCTCTTTAAGGTTTCAAAATGAGGCATTTCTTCTTCCTTCTCCAGAAAGGAAAAGATGGAGGGAAGGAAGGAAGGGAGAGAGAATTTAAGAGGGGGAAATGATTATGATTAAACCAAGGGATTAGAAAAAGGGGGGGGGAAGCTATGTACATGGGGGTGGAAAAACAATGGAGGGTCAGAGGGAGACAAACAAACTAAGAACAGGGAGAAGGAACAGCAAATGGCAGAAAAATATAGCGTGCTTAAAAAACAGATCAAGGCCCCCCCCCCCACTCCCCGCGGTCCCTACTTTCTTTTTATACCTCTTCTCATCCCCTCGGAGAGAGATTTTATTTTTAAAACTGCACCCTAATGGCATGGTTTAATTCCTCCCTTCCAGGGCTGAAAGTCTAAATTTAAAACTGACTCAGAGCTGGAAAGGAAAACACACACACACACACACACACACACACACACACACCAAGCTCTCTGGTACCAGGGACACTGTGTAAACTCACAGAGCAGCAAGCAGTCCTAGCATCCAAACCCACCTTGCCCGTCACACGTGTTTGTCGCATTCACAGTTTACGTTTTCAAGCATGCACTGAATAATGCATTTTAGGTGCGTGCGTGAAAGTACACGGTGTGAAATGGTTCTCTGTCTAGGTTAAAATCCCCAAGGGTTCGCACAAACGTCTGAAGCTCCAGTTACCACCCTTAAGAACCGAGCCAGGCCACAATGCCGGATGACGAGATACCCGGTTCCCACCATGCTCCTCTGCAAAAAGGGATTTTGCCTGGAGGGAGAGCACAGGGGTGGGAAAAGTCTCCAGTGGCTGCGCATACGCCACAGGCTCCCCCTTCAAAGCAACTGGCACAACTGGGAAAGCACCTGTAAGAACATCCGAAGAGCCCTGCTGGATCAGACCAGTGGCCCACCTAGCCCAGCATCCGGTCTCCACACAGTGGCCAACCAGCTCCTCTGGACGGCCAACCACAGGGCGGAGAGGCCGGATGTCACGGGCTGGGCTGGGTTGAGAGGCGGGAGTCTGGTCTGAGGTTGTAGCCAGCAGATTCAGAACAGGAGCCGGGCATCGAGACCGAGAGAGGGGTCGTCTGACTCTGGAGCAGGGGCCAGGAAGCCAGGGAATCCGAAAAAGAACAAGGTCCGAGGACAGGAGCCAAGGGTGGATGCGAGGTCAGTGACTCATTGCTTCCACGGAGAGCCCGATCCCGAGTGGGAGCGATACAGGCTTCCGGCCATGCTTCCCGTGGCGGAGGCGCTGCTCCTGCTAGTGCTCAGGGCTTGACACTTGCCTTCCCTGCCAGCGTACGCCTCGGCGGCGGGTGGCTAAGTCCCTGCGGAACCACTCCCTCGACTGAGCCACCCGCGGGGGTGAGTCAGGCGGGCTCCCCGGTTGCACCTGTACCTCATCGGCCGCTGCGGGACCAGGTGCAGGGGTTACAGGCTCAGGCGCTAGAGGCAGCAGGCTGTCAACTCCCGAGGAGTCAGAAGGGCCAGCTTCTGGCTCTGGCGATTTATTTATTTATTTATTGTTTGTTTGTATTTATACCCCACCTTGCCTGACAAGCAGGCTCAAGGTGGCTAACATATTAAATAACATAACAAAAGTTAAAACAATTAATAAGTACAATATCAGTTAAAACAAGTAAACAACAACAATTACAGTACCAACTATGGCGGTAATCCAATCAATCCCTAGCTAGGGGTAGTATCCAGCGGGAACTCTAGCCAGGAGGTGGTCTAAGTTCAGCCAGAAGATGTTTCAGGGCACACCCCTCAACGGCGGCCCCTAATCGAACGCCTAGCAGAAGATCTCCGTTTTACAGGCCCTGCGGAACTGTGAGAGGTCCCGCAGGGCCCTGATGTTCTCTGGGAGCTTATTCCACCAGTGTGGGGCCGCCACCGAGAAAGCCCTGGTTCTGGTAATATTTAGTCTGGCTTCTTTCAGACTGTGCTGCCAACTCGGGCGGGAGCCTGGCATGGTCGCTGCCGCCCATGACACCGAGGCCTTAATAAGAACATCAGAAGAGCCCTGCTGGATCAGACCAGTGGCCCACCTCGTCCAGCATCCTGTCTCACATAGTGGCCAACCAGGTCCTCTGGAGGGCCAACAACAGGGCACAGAGGCCAAGGTCTCCCCCTGATGTTGCCTCCTGGCTCTGGGATTCAGAGCTTCACTGCCTCTGCACATGGAGGTTCCCTTTAGCCACCTTGGCTAGTAGCCACTGACTGACCACTCCTCCACGAACCTGTCCAATCCCCTTCTAAAGCCGTCGATGCCTGTGGTGGCTTTTCAAACAGAAGCTTCACAGTCCAGTTAGACAGCTGTTTGTGGAGAACCCTGGTTCAAATCTGAACCCTACTGTGAAAATAGGATGTGACCATCGCCTTCTACAGTGTGTGTGTGGGGTAATCACCCCTGACCTACCTTACAAGGGTGTTGTAACCAATGTTCCCGCTAAGCTGTAGAGTCTTGTGAGCAAAAATTGTACTTTGTGAGCTACCGGCATTAAAGTTGTGAGCGAGCAATTTGGCTACTGCATACATTAGTCTGCCCTGGAGCCATCCTTCCTGAGCGAAGACAAAAATGTGTGAGCCGGAGGCTAAAAAACTGTGAGCTAGCTCACACTAACTCAGCTTAGCGGGAACACTGGTTGTAACAACTGCATTATCATGTATACAAAGTGCTACATGAATGCAAAGTACGATTTATTATTACTGTCGGAGCAAAATGAAGGAAAGGCTTAACAATTCGGCTGAGGAAGTGAAGGAGGCCCAGAAGATGAATTAGTCTTCTGCTGGGGGCCATGACGTGCAACAGGGTGCCCCCCCCCGACCTCCAGTGAGTTACTCTAGCAGCCCCACAGCAATCTTTTAAATTGTTCTAGAGAGAAGACAAAACTGAGAGAGAGGGGTGGAAATGGAGGAAGGCAGTGAGGTCTACGGAGGTATGAAAAAGATAGTTCGGCAGATGTCAAGAGGCCCCTTGCCTTTGGGTCTTCAAGCTTAGGGGAAGCCCTTGGGGGAAAATGACAGGAGCCAGGGCTATCTTTGGGCAGGAACGCACAGGAACGGAGTTCCAGCTGGCTTCAGAGTTGGCCACGCCCACTACAGCCCAAACCTCTACGTGCCTGGCTACAGAGGGAAGGCCTGGAGAGCAACCCCCCCCCCCGGCGACTCTGAGGTGGGCAGGCCAGGGGTCCCCCTGGAAGAATCGGGGAGGCATTTAAATGCCCCCCGATGTATTAAACTGCCTTCCCTTCAAGGGGGGGCTTGCCCAGGCTCCTCGCAGCTGCGGGGCGTCCAGCCAAGCCAAAGGAAGGCATGGGGTGTGGCCTAATATGCTAATGTGCTGCGGCGTCAGGGGTGTGGCCTAAAATGCTAATTAGTTTCTGCTGTTGGGTGTGGCCTACTATGCTAATGAGCTCCTGCTGGGCTTTTTCTACAAAAAAGCCCTGAGCAGGATTCTTTCTTCAGCCCACGGGAGGCGTCCCACATTGATGCAGAAGGGTGCGGTGAGGAACACTGTCCGCTCCCCCCCAGCATTCCTGGGCCTACGCTAACCTTGGGGTAGGGGGATATCTCTGCCAGTTCTGGCCAGGCTTCACAGCCGCCGGACCCCTTCCCAGCCAACGTCTGCAAACCTGCTTCAGTCCCCGTTTTCAAATCCCCGTTAACAATAGTGGGCATCCGTGCAGTGATAACGCTGTGGGGAAGTACGCCACGGAAGGATGGGAGAATTCGCCAGGGAGACGAGGAAGCAGGGAGGGAGCGCGGAGGCCCAGATCCGCTCAGCAGAGCTGGGTGCTCACGATGCTGTATCTAAACCAGCCCCGGGTATGTCTGTGTTGGGGGGGGCAGTACTGAGAAAACCCAAGTTTAAAAGACGGTCAACGTGGGAAGGCAAGAAGAGCGATCCACCTTGCCTGCCTTTGGGGTGGGGGGCAAAGAAGCAAGGTGTGGGGCTGGAGTTGTGATGCCTCCTCTCGCTTCTAAAAAGACACCCGGCAACAAAACAAAAGGGTTTTGTTTTTAATAACTTTTGGCCCGGCAAATCCGAACCCCCCGCACGCGGAGTCCCCCCGGGGAGTCTTCCCCAGCCTGCCCCCCTCCCCACCAGTAGAAAGTGCACAGATCAAACGCATTCCCTTTGTAGGCAGGTGAACATCCACGCACCCAGACACGGCCGCATATATATTTTATGCGTCTAAAGATAAAAAATACATTTTACAGGTGTTTTTGGCTTCTCTTGCCGGCTGCCGGCTTCTCAGAGAAGGCCAAAAAACACACGCGCCAAAGGGATATTTATAATGGACATCAGTGAAGGCAGGAGGAAGAAAATAACGTTACAAGGAAGTTCACAGGACGGCGTATTTTCTCCACCGGCTCTTCGGGGTTTGCTCTTGGAGCTCCGGGTTCAGTCAGGAAAGGATGGGGAAGTTTAACTGAATGTGATGACTTCTCATCACTTTGCTTTCAGTTCTTACAGACTGAATCTTTGTGATATGTTGGGATAGGGACCCAAATAAACAACTTTTTTTTTAAGTGGACAGTTCAATTTCCCTTCCGCCACAAGCCACACAAATTGCGTCCGTTTCAACTGTGCACTGCACCAGGAGACACACTGAAATCTACTCAAAGGGGACAGTTTCGAAGTCAAACAACGACTGGCACATGATCAGGAAAATATCTGATTAAAGTCCAGTACACAGCAACAGCCCTGCCTGCTCATATCAAGGTAAAGTAAAGGTAAAGGTTCCCTTGCTCGAAAGCCAGTCGAATCCGACTCTAGGGTTGCGGTGCTCATCTCCGTTTCAAAGCCGAAGAGCCAGCGCTGTCCGAAGACGTTTCCGTGGTCATGTGGCCAGTTTGACTAAACACCAAGGCGCACGGAACGCTGTTACCTTCCCACCGAAGTGGTACCTATTTATCTACTTGCAATTTCTTGCTTTCAAACTGCTAGGTTGGCAGGAGCTGGAACTAGAGACGGGAGCTCACTCCATCATGCGGCACCTGAGTCTCGAACTGCTGAACTACCGACCTCCCACAGCCTGCAGTTCAGCGTCTTAACCACTTGAGCCACCGCAGCTCCGCTCATATCATATCAAAGGCCCATCTAAATTTCCCACAATGGCCAACTGCCAGGTGCCCCCAGGAAGCCCGCGAGCCGAGCATGAGAGCCAGCGTGGCCTAGTGGTTAAAGGTTTGGACTAGGATCTGGGAGACCCAAGTTCGAATCCCCACTTGTCCGTGGAAGCTCGCTGGGTGACCTTGGGTCAGTCACACGCTCTCACAGGGTTGCCGTTATGAGGATAAAATGGAGGTGAGGAGAATTATGTCAGCTGCTTTGGGTCCCCCTCAGGGTAGAAAGGTGGAGTATAAGTAAATGTCCTGCTTCTGGCTAGCTGTACTGTGAGCCAACTGATCTACCAGCAGAGAAAGAGGAAGGACAAAACCGTGCCTTGTTGTGCCTGGATAAGAAAGCGACGGGAGCAAAGTGGGGGAGAGGAGGGGAAGAGAGCTCCCTCCCAACAGGACTCACCTTATTTCCCCCTCGGTCTCCCACGAAACGGTTATCTTTCATTAGGTAGGACAGGATGGCCTCCATCTTCAGTTCCGAAACGCTGAAAGGACCAAAACATGAGGAAAGGTTAAGGCGCTTAGGGCTCTTTAGCTTGGAGAAACGACGACTGAGGGGTGACATGATTGAGGTTTATAAGATTATGCATGGGAAAGAGCAGGTAGAGAAAGAGCTACTTTTCTCCCTCTCTCACAATACAAGAACTCGTGGGCACTCCATGAAATTGCTGAGCAGTCGGGCTAGAATGGATAAAAGGAAGTACTTCTTCACCCAAAGAGTGATTAACACATGGAACTCACTGCCACAGGAAGTGGTGGCGGCTACAAGTATGGACGGCTTCAAAAGGGAATTAGATAAGCATAGGGAGCAGAGGTCCATCAGTGGCTATTAGCCACAAGGTATAGCTAGGGGCTCTGGGGCAAGGGATGCTCTGTCTTCTTGGTGCTTGGGGGGGTCAACAGTGGGAGGGCTTCTAATGTCCTGGCCCCACTGCTGGACCTCCTGATGGCACCTGGTATTTCTGGCCACTGTGTGACACAGAGTGTTGGACTGGATGGGCCTTTGGCCTGATCCAACATTGGCATCTCTTATGTTCTTAACATTGAAGGGGAGAAAAATAACTGTTTATGATTCTGCAATTTACAGTATACAAATAAGTGACACATACTGTTATCGTTATAATTCCCAGGGCAGTCAAAGGTCTTTATGATGCCCACTGTCGGCCAGTTTAACCACATCCTTTAGTGTCAGTAGAACTCCCCCCTTCCCCCCATATATTCATCACCAGTCTCTCGAGTCCGGAAACAGTCACCACATTCGTCTTTCTTAGGAGCGTAGAAAGGCCTCAGCCTCTCCCTTGCTCAGTGGTTGTTACTTTGTCCTGCACACAACCAACACAGGAAGCTGCCGTATACCCAATCTTTTGGCCATCTCAGGGCCGGCAGGGCTTGGCGGCTGGGGAGGCTCACAGCCTGGCAGAGGGCCCACTTCTGATTCCTGGCCCCTCCCACCCCTACCAGGAATCAGGAGCCAGCCCCAGAGGCTTCTGGGATGCGCTTCCATTTTCCGAGGGTCCCCTTATTTCCCAGGCAGTAGATGGAGTAGAACAGCGATTCTCTCAGGCTCCTTTTAGTCCTTAACTGACTGGGTGCGTGCAGGCAGATGTAGTGGAGGAGGGAGGATAAATTGAAGGCAGCTTGTGGGGTCAGGGGTGGTACTGAAGAACATCTTGTCTAGAGCCCCCCCCCCCAATCTGGGAGAACCGGGTTTGATTCCCCACTCCTCCACTTGCACCTGCTGGATGACCTTGGGCAAGCCATAGTTCTGGCAGAGCTGTTCTTGAAAAAGCCGTTTCTGTCAGAGCTCTCTCAGCCCCACCTGCCTCACAGGGTGTCTGCTGTGGGGAGGGGAAGGGAAAGGAGTTTGTAAGCAGCTCAGAGACACCTTTGGGTAGTGAAGGGCGGGGTATAAATCCAATCTCCTCTTCTTCATCAACTGTCCCAGGCCTTTATGTGGGGCACTCATACAAGCCAACAGGAGAGGAGGTTGGAGAGCTCCCCCTAATCTGGGAGAACTGGGTTTGATTCCCCACTCCTCCACTCACAGCTGCTGGATGACCTTGGGCAAGCCATAGTTCTGGCGCAGCTGTTCTTAAAAAAGAGCTGTTTCTGTCAGAGCTCTCCCAGCCCCACCCACCTCACAGGGTGTCTGCTGTGGGGAGGGGAAGGGAAAGGAGTTTGTAAGCCGCTCTGAGACATCTTTGGGTAGTGAAGGGCGGGGTATAAATCCAATCTCTTCTTCTTCTTTTACCTCACAGGGTGTCTGTTGTGGGGAGGGGAAGGGAAAGGAGTTTGTAAGCCGCTCTGAGACACCTTTTACCTCACAGGGTGTCTGTGGTGGGGAGGGGAAGGGAAAGGAGTTTGTAAGCCGCTCTGAGACATCTTTGGGTAGTGAAGGGCGGGGTATAAATCCAATCTCTTCTTCTTCTTTTACCTCACAGGGTGTCTGTTGTGGGGAGGGGAAGGGAAAGGAGTTTGTAAGCCGCTCTGAGACACCTTTTACCTCACAGGGTGTCTGTGGTGGGGAGGGGAAGGGAAAGGAGTTTGTAAGCCGCTCTGAGACACCTTTGGGTAGTGAAGGGCGGGGTAGAAATCCAATCTCTTCTTCTTCATCAACTGTCCCAGGTCTTTATGTGGGGCTCTCATACAAGCCAACGGGAGAGGAGGTTGGAGAGCTCAGTCAGGGCTGTACCGCTTTGGACTGTCTGCTAAACGTTTATGAAAATCTGTTGAATCTATCTAGTGCACTGTCACCATCCCGCCTTTCTGCCCAGGAGCTCAGGACAACATACACTGATCCTCCTCTTCTCATTTAATCCTCACAGCAACCCTGTAAGGTGGGCTGGGATAAGAGCGAGAGGGACTGGCCAAAGGACGGCCAGCAAAGAAGTGGGGATTGGAACCCAGGCCCCCCTGATGGTAGTTGGGCACCCTAACTGCTGCACCACACCTGCTCTCAAACGCCTACCAAAAGCGGAGGCATTCCCTGCATGCTTAAAGTTAGCGTATCGAGAAGAACCCTATGAAATTCTTACCCCTCTCCTGAGACCAAGCTTTTCTAAGTGCACAGAGAACTTTTATGCCTAAAATAACTGTAGTGCTTGACAACGCTCCCTCTAAGCTGTGGAGACTTGTGAGCAAAAATCCTACGTTGTGAGCTACTGGCATTAGAGCTGTGAGAAAGCGATTTGGCTACTGCATAAATAAGTTTGCTCTGGAGCCCTCCTTCCTGAGCTGAGACAAAATTGTGTGAGCTGGAGGCTAAAAAAAGACAGGTTGCTTACCTGTAACTGGTGATCTTCGAGTGGTCATCTGTGCATTCACACCCTTGGGATACACTGCGCCTGCGCTGAACCTTCTCGGTACCGATAGCTAGCAAAAAGGGATTTTCGCGCCTCTCCCAGGTCACGCGCCGGCTCCACTGCGCATGACCAAGTAGGGGCACGCAGATCCCGCCAGTTCCTTCTGACCGCCGCCCAACAGCCTTCAAAGAAACAAGATGAAGGGCCGAGAGCAGAGGGGAAGGAGGGCGGGTGGTGTGAATGCACAGATGACCACTCGAAGATCACCAGTTACAGGTAAGCAACCTGTCTATCTTCTTCGTGGTCTCTGTGCATCACACCCTTGGGAGAATAGCAAGCAATAACTCTTACCTGGAGGAGGGGCCGAGGCCCTACACCTGCGCCGTCTGCAAGATAGACCGACCCAACGCCACACGACGAGAAGACCGGACATCAAGGGCATAATGCTTCACGAAGGTGAGCGGAGTAGCCCAAGTCGCAGCGTTGCAGATGTCCTCCAATGGCATCCCTCTCAGGAAAGCTGTGGAAGCCGCCACCGCCCTTGTAGAGTGGGCGCGAAGTTGACCTGGAAGAGGTCTCTTAGCCAAAGCGTAACATAGCTTGATTACTTCCACAATCCACCTGGACAGCGTCTGGGAAGAGATCTTCTTCCCTAGGGAGGGCATACTGTGAGCAACAAACAAGGCTGGAGACTGACGAAAAGACTTGGTCCTGCCCAAATAGAACAGCAACGCCCTCTTAACATCCAGAGAGTGCAATTTCCGTTCCTCTTCATTGGCAGGAGACGGGAAAAATGACGGCAAAACTATATCTGAACGTAGATGAAACTCCGAAACGACTTTCGGTAAGAAGGAGATGTCCAAAGACAACGACACCCCATGAGGGGAAAAAATCAAGTATGGTGGATCACACCTTAAAGCAGACAACTCACTGACTCGACGAGCAGAAGTAATGGCCACCAGAAACGCAGTCTTGAGCGATAACAACTTTAGAGAGCAAGTGGCCAGTGGTTCGAAGGGTTTTCCCATCAAAAACCGCAAAACTAAAGCCAAATCCCAGGCCGGAGTCGGAGAACGACGGGGAGGGTACAGGCGAATAAGACCTTTACAAAACTGTTTCGTCTGAGGATGCGAGAAAACTGAAAACCCATCAATAGATGGATGAAAAGCTGACACCGCAGCTAAATACACCTTAACTGAAGAAAAACTGAGTCCCAAGTCCATTCTGGACAAAATAAACGCAAAAATAGACCTCAAATCCACTGGCGGAGGAGGTAAATTGGAAGAACTCAAGTACTGTAGGAATAAATCCCACTTCTTTGCGTAAGACGTCCTAGTAGACAGTTTACGACAATTCAACAGGACCTCATTGATACGGTCATCCATCACTGAAAGCGTATTTCCCATAGAGTCAACTTGAGACTCAGAGGATCGTAGTGAAGGACCTGGCCTTCCTGAGCTTGGAGGAGATCCAACTCCTGCGGGAAGTGTACGAAGGATCCCTTGGCTAACCGCAGCAGTGTCGGAAACCACACCTGCCGAGGCCACCAGGGGGCTACCAGGAGACAATGGGGCTTGTCCTGTTGTATTTTCACAAGCACCCTGTGGAGCAGCGGAATCGGAGGAAATAGGTATAGAAAGTCGTGAGCCCACGACATCAACAGACCGTCCCCCATTGACAGAGGGTCCAACCCCGCTCTGGAGCAAAACCTGGGACACTTCTTGTTCAATCGAGTTGCAAAAACATCGATGTGGGGATGTCCCAGATGTTGAAAAAGAGGAAGGAGATACTTTGAGTTCAACTCCCATTCGTGGTCCGATGCTCCCCCTCTGCTCAGGAAATCCGCTTGTTGGTTCAAAGTTCCTGGCAGATGGGCAGCTTGGAGAGTGATGTTCCAATGAAGGCACTCTTCCCATATGTCCATAGCTAGCCTGCAAAGGGACCTGGACACGGTCCCGCCCTGGCGATTGATATAAGCCATCGCAGTTGTGTTGTCCGTAAAAATCAACACAGCTTTTCCTACAACCTGTCTGAGTAAGGATCTGAGGGCAAATTTTACGGCCAGCAGTTCCAGATAGTTGATATGATGACTCTTCCAAAGGGGTTGCCATGGAGCACCCACACAAGTGTCGTCTGTATGAGCACCCCAACCCCACAGGGAGGCATCTGTGGTGATGGACATTACGGGAACGATCGGTTGGAACGGTGCACCCGCCAACAGATTGGTGTCCACGAGCCACCACTGCAGGGAGACGAGGACCTGCGGAGGCACTACCAGTTGAAGGCTCGGAGGATGGATGGAAGGGCGAAATTTCTTTAGAAACCACAGCTGCAACGGGCGCATGCGAAGGCGTGCATATTCGATCACGGAAGTGGTGGCTGCCATGAGACCCAAGATCCGCTGAATGTGGACCGCTGATGTCACGTTGGACTGGAACAAACGTTGAATTTCCAGACGAATGGTATCTGCCCGTTGGCGAGGAAGGTACGCCCGAGTGGCTAGGGAGTCTATGACAGCTCCTATGAACTGCACGCGAGTTGCAGGTTGCAGCATGGATTTCTGTAAATTCACCAGAATTCCAAGGGAGGATAGGACCGACAATGTGATGGTGATGTGCTGAAGGAGACATTCTCTTGAATCTGCCACCATCAACCAGTCGTCTATATACGGAAAGATCTGAATGCCCTGAAGGCGAAGATGAGCGACGACAACCACCATTACCTTCGTAAAAACCCTGGGGGCGGTAGAGAGCCCGAATGGAAGGGCTTTGAATTGGTAATGGTCCTCCCCGACTGCGAATCTGAGGAACTTTCTGTGACGAGGATGGATGGAGACGTGAAAATAAGCGTCTTTGAGATCTAAAGTGACCATCCAAGTCCCTGGAGACAGGAGTGGTAAAATGCTTTGCAACGTGGTCATGCGAAACTTTCTGTAAATGATGAACCGATTGAGAAAACGAAGGTCCATGATTGGACGAAGTCCTCCGTCCTTCTTGGGGACCGTGAAATATTTGGAATAAATCCCGCGGCAACAATCCGCCATCGGGACTTTCTCTATAGCGTTTTTTTGTGTCAGCGATTGTACCTCCTGTAGCAGGGCAGGAGACGCCGGGGTTCTGATAAAACGGGAGATTTTGGGAGTCAGAGAAAACTCTATGAGATAGCCATCTCTTATTATAGAGTGCACCCATTTGTCCGTAGAAATGGCGAGCCATGCGTGCAGGAAGGGTGCAAGGCGAGTCTGAGCAGTAAGGTTGAAGTCAAAGTCCCTGTTTGGGATTCTTAGGGAATTTCGACTTATAGGCACCGGACGATTGTCCCTTATTTTTCGGGGGAAAAGACCGTGACTGAGAGGGAGGTCTTTGCCATTGATCCGTAGGTGATTTGTTGTACGGTTGCCTGGTCGACCAAGGTTGCCTAGGCCACTGCTTGGATTTCGAGTATTTGGTCGTGGGGGAGATCCCCAAACTCTTGGACGTCTTGATACTCTTATCCATTTCCTGCAGAACCGTGTCAGTGGTGGAGCTAAACAATCCAGAACCTTCAAAGGGAAGGTCTTCCACCGAGGATCTGGTGTCATATGGCAATGATGAAGAGCGGAGCCAGGCATGTCTGCGTAACGCTACAGAGGTTGCTAGAGTCTTACTAGCGGATTCCAGGGAATGCTTGGCAGCACTAATTTGGTGTCTAGCCAAGACCATCCCTTCATTCTGAATCCTTTTAATCTGAGGTTGGCACTCTTTGGGCACGTGCGGGAGGAAATCATTCAAACGCTTCCATAAATTGAATTGATAACGGCCCATGCAGGCGGCATAGTTCGCCGTTTTAATGCCCATTGCACCGACAGTGTAGAATTTTCTACCAACCGAATCCAACTTTTTTCCTTCTTTGTCTGATGGAGTAGAGTGGCTCGCTTTTCCTTTCGTGGACGAGGAAACGACCAAAGAATTGGGCTTAGGATGTGTGTATAAAAACTCAGCCCCTGATTCCTGGACCTTGTACATGTGATCCAGACGCTTATTAGAGACATTAATGGAGGCTGGACGAGTCCAAAAGTCCTTGGTAGTTTGCAAGAGAACTTTTGTCATTGGTAGAGCCACGGAGGGCGAAGTGTTAGAGTGCATAATGTCAAAAACGTTATCATCCACAAAACTGGCAACGAGAGTAGGAGTCATAGATAGATCTAATGCCATGCGTTGAATAAAATCTCCATAAGACTTAACATCCTCTGATGGAGAAATAGGTAAATCCGCTTCCACATCTTGCGAGGTGGGCTGTGCATCTACATCCTCGATATGTTCAGAAAAGCCATCTGAATCGGAGGATACATTGGATGGTTCTGGAGATGATTCGAGTAATTCAGGTTGAGACGGTGCCGGTGTGTTAATCGGGGGCACAACCGGGTCTGGTGGATGCGTCGGTATCGACTGCTTCGATACCGATGGTCGATCTTGAAAGCGCGAAATGCGGGATGACACCGACTGACGATCCCATTCAGGTGGGGGTGGTATCGGGAGTGCCCAAGGGTATGGGTATCGATTCCCGTACAAATAATGCCATTGCCTCTCATCCCAAGTCAGGGGAGGAGAAGTTGGTCGGTGCCGATCCTCGACTCCACGTTCTGGGGAGGCATGAGAGGATTGACGGCTCGACATATCAGATTGCGACTGATTTGTTTGTTGAGTAAGGTCGATGTCTAGATCCGAACCGATCGGGTGAGGTTCTTGCGTGGGATCTCGACCCTGACTAGCCGAAACCTTATGGACTTTGGGTTTGTCCGTTTTAGGTTTCTTCGACTGCTGTGAGTCTTTGCCCTGCTTCCGGATCTTGGAAGGTACGGGGTGGTCCTTTATCGGCGTCGATCGTTTCGGTGCCGAAGCATCGATTGCGACCGTCGACGTCGACGATCCCAGAACGGGAGGACAAGTGTCCGCAGCCAAGGTGGACATCGAGGCGTGCCCGGACGTGTCCAACGGTGAAGAGGACTGTGGAGATAGTGCCTTCTCCATCAGGGCCAAGTGTAGACGAGTTGCCCTGTTTTTTCTCGTCTGATTCGAAAACGTTTGGCAATGTCTGCACTTAGAGACACAGTGCGACTCCCCTAAGCAAACGAGGCAAAGCGCGTGCCCGTCGGTGGGGGATATTTTAAGACCGCAAGTCCTACACCGTTTGAAACAACCCCACCGCGGGGCCATAGGCCAGCGGGAGGGGAACGTAAGTAAAGAACAAACACCGAAAGAAAAATGCTAACTACAAAAATAAAGAAAGAGAAACTAACTAAACGCAAGTTTAGCAAAAAAAGTTTGGTACTTAGCAGACCGAGGCAGAAGGCGTCCTACCAGCGCGGCGGTCAGAAGAGAACTGGCGGGATCTGCGTGCCCCTCCTTGGTCATGCGCAGTGGAGCCGGCGCGTGACCTGGGAGAGGCGCGAAAATCCCTTTTTGCTAGCTATCGGTACCGAGAAGGTTCAGCGCAGGCGCAGTGTATCCCAAGGGTGTGATGCACAGAGACCACGAAGAAGATCTGTGAGCTAGCTCACACTAACTCAGCTTAGAGGGAACACCGGTTGCTTGAGTGCTCAAACCACCTTAGACACATTACCTGAAACCATTACGACACCTGTAATGCAAACCACAATTATAGCACAATTAGGTGAGGGTGGGGGTGGGAGTGTGACTTGCCTACAGTCTCCTTGTGCACTGATTATTAAACTTAAATTAATTAATCAAAACATTTCTATGCTGCCTTTCCACTCAATCAGGGTCCCCAAGGTATTTATGGAAAAGATGAGATTGGAACAGAACTACTTTCAGATTCCCAGCTCAGGAGAAAGCCCTTCTGAATACGGCGAGATTTACCTCTGAGTAAACGTGCCTCGGATCGGGCCGTCCCACCCTCGTGCTCAAGCCCTTTCGGGGCCTGCTTGTTTTGCTTTCAAAAGGCTCGCTGGCTTCCCCACCCCCACCCCGGTTGCGCTGACGCATTCGTGAATGAAAACGTCAAAGCCTTTGACAGTGATGTGCCGGAGATGTCAGAACAACAACCCCCCCCCCGCCCCATTGCCTGCATTTCTTCTCATCTGGCATTCTGCCAGCATACAGCCCTCCAGATAAGCGAACCTGGTTCACGCAGCGGGGAGCGCGTCACAGAGAAGGGAGGGGTGGGGAGGAAGACTCACGCCTTCATGGGGACGTGCTTTTCTTTTTATAAGTTCGTTAGGCGGCTGTTAGGAAATAAAGCAATCCTCTGATGAGCTGTCTAATGGAAGCCGGCGCCGCTCCCGCAACGGCGTTTGCGCTTTTCAAGCCCCCCCTCCCCCCCACCACGACGTCTTGCTTGAAGGGACCAAAAGAGAGACAGAAGCAAATAAAACAGCAAGAGAAAATTACATTTCTTCACCTCTTCTTCCTTTGAAGGGAAGTCTGATAAGGCACACGGGCAAAACAGCCCCAGCACCTTGGAAACGAACTTTTAAGAGACATGGGGCGCGTGCATGCGTTCAGATTCTGGGGGATAGGGAGAATGGCGGAATGCACTGTTATGAGCAGCAGGCGTTAGAAGAAAAGTTATCCCAAAGTGGCATGGTGCCAATAAGAAGAAGAAGAGGAGGAGACTGGATTTATACCCCGCCCTTCACTACCCAAAGGAGTCTCAGAGCGGCTTACAAACTCCTTCCCCTTGCCCTCCCCACAACAGACACCCTGTGAGGTAAAAGAAGAAGAAGAAGAGATTGGATTTATACCCTGCCCTTCACTACCCAGAGGAGTCTCAAAGCGGCTTACAAACTCCTGTCCCTTCCCCTCCCCACAACAGACACCCTGTGAGGTGGGTGGGGCTGAGAGAGCTCAGACAGAAATTGATCTTTTTCAAGGACAGCTCTTATCAGAGCTACGGCTTGCCCAAGGTCATCCAGCAGGTGCAAGTGGAAGGGGTGGGGAATCAAACCCGGTCCTCCCAGATTAGAGTCCGCGCACTTAACCACGACACCAAACTGGCTCACCGGGATCCTGTGTGCCTTTTAATTCTCCGTGAGAAGGAACTCTTACTACTTTCACTTCTGGCAAGGTAGAAGACTTGCAGAATGCTTAAACAGATTTAAAAACACTTCTTTGCAATACCTTTTTAAGAACCCTGAAGTCACCGTGGACTAGTTGAACACACACGAAGCTGCCTTATACTGACGTAGATCCTTGGTCCGTGCCGCTCTGTAACCATGCACATTTATTTTATGCTGTCGTCACAGCTGACTTGTGGCGACCCCACAGGGTTTTCAAGCAAGAGGCGTTCTGGTCTGCCGCTGCGTAGCCACCCTGGACTTCCTCGGCAGTCTCCCATACAAGTACTAACCGGGGCCAGCCCTGCCAAGCATCCGAGATCTGATGAGGCTGGGCTAGCCTGAGCTATCGAGGGCAGGGCAGGTACATTTATATAGGGCTCTTTTTGTAGAAAAAGCCCAGCAGGAACTCATTAGCATAATAGGCCACACCCCTGACAGCACAGCTCATTGGCATATTAGAGCCCCCCCATGTTACCAGAAGTGTGCTCATCCAGCCACACCCACCTTTTGCTTCTTATTCTGTTTACCTTGTTTGTTGTCAAAACCCAGGGCTTTTTTGGTAGCAGGAACTCCTTTGCATGTTAGGCCACACACCCCTAATGTAGCCAATCCTAATGCGTTTCTGCTGTTGGGTGTGGCCTGTTATGCTAATGAGTTCCTGCTGGGCGTGGCCAACTTGGGAGCCAGCCGGAACTCCGTTCCTGTGCATTCGTGCCCCAAAATAGCCCTGCATTTATATATGCCTGCTAACCTAGAAGACCGCTTCATGCACCTGACAAAGTGCACTCTGGCCCATAAGAACTTCTCCCACAAGTTTTTAAGGTGCATTTGGTTCAACATACTGGCTTCTTTGAGCTATTCGTCTCTCTGTTTGTCTCTAATTTGCCTAAAATGACTCCAACTGCCTTTGTACCGCTGTGGCCATCCACTGATCAAGCTCGACTTGTTCACGGGAAAAGAAAAGCGCGAACAGCAAAAAAGCCTTTCCAACTTGGTGCACAGTTTTGCTCTCCAGGCAGACTTTATGCACCAGACAAGCAAACAGAGATTCTTCTGCATCGCTGGCCACACGGCATTTGTCGGGATCGATTTCAGCGAGGCTTCAGTGAGGAACAGAAAGGGCAATTCGATCTGATGCCACACGCTGCCCTGGGCTTGGAGCTGCCCATCCAGATCGGAAAGGCAATCTATTAGTCTCCAAGCTTGCCTTTCACCCCCGCTTCCAACTCTCTCTGTCTCCGTCTGTCTGTTGCGCTCTCTCTCTCTCTCTCTCTCTCTCACACACACACACAATCCAGCTCTATGCAGATAACTGAATCACACAGGAAGAAGCGTCCATGTGTCCCAGTTAAACACACAGATTCCAGAACTGGGACTCCGGCAGTTTACCATCTATTGGGGCTGTCATGCACTGCAGAATCCTGTGTTTCCTCCCCTTTCGTAGAGGGAGAAACAGAAGACCTTTGCACAGTGGGCGTTTTCCAGCAAGAGGGTGATGTATCGGGGCAGAGGTCAGCTCCCAAAGGCAGTGGAGGGGGGTGCCGAGGGAGGAACAGAGATCAGGGCTGACAAGAAGAAGAAGGAGAAGGAGAAGAAGGAGGAGGAGGAGATTGGATTTAAACCAAAGGAGTCTCAGAGCGGCTTACAAACTCCTTTCCCTTCCCCTCCCCACAACAGACACCCTTGGAGGTAGGCGGGGCTGAGAGAGCTCTGACAGAAGCTGCTCTTTTTCAAGAACAGCTCTGACAGAACTATGGCTTGCCCAAGGTCATCCAGCTGGTGCAAGTGGAGGAGTGGGGAATCAAACCTGGTTCTCCCAGATTAGAGTCTGCGCACTTAACCACTGCACCAAACTGGCTCTCAAAGCGACAAACAAGGGAAGGGCTTGGTCGAACCACAGAGTGAGGCAGCAAGAAGTGGGGCCCAAGTGAGATGGAGGGTCTGGGCGCTGAGCGCAGCACGCCTTTTGCTGCATGGGCAAAACGTGCCAGCAGGAAGAGGAAGTCTATCTGGGCACTTTTTGTAGCAGGTACTCATTTGCATATTAAGTGACACACCCCTAGCCAATCCTGCAAGAGCTTACAGTAGCCCCTGTAAGGAGAGCTCTGTAAGTTCTAGGAGGATTGGCTAGATTAGGGGTGTGTGGCCTAATATGCAAAGGAGTTCCTGCTACAAAAAGAGCCCTAGGGACAGGAAAGGGTCATGATCAAGCACAGCAGGGATGGGAGGGGAAAAGCACAAAGCCCAGGAGCATGACAGCTGCCCACCAAGAGGTGGCAGCTCAAGGCCCAAGACAGGTTGGTGGGCTTGAACAGTCCCAACAAGGCAAAAGATCCGAACATGCATCTGTTCAGGGCAGGAAAATGCATTGTGCCATTAGAAGTGCGGGCACAATGCACGGTTGCGCCACCAGAAGCCTGGGCATGATGCAGTTGTGTGCCACTAGAAGTGCTGGTAAGAAGAATTTGTGTGTCATTAGAAGTGTGGGCATGATGCATTTGTGTGTCATTAGAAGTGTGGGCAGGGTGCATGTTTGCGTCATGGGAAGTGTGGGCAGGGTGCATGTTTGCGCCATGGGAAGTGTGGGCACGATGCAGCTGGCATGCCAGCATTTGCCCTGGCAAGGTCAATGATTTGGCCCTTCTGGATTCAAAGAAGGAACTTTGCTCCACCAGCCACCCCTTACAACCTGAGTGCTTCTGGGACTCAGGTACCCTCCCAACCACAGAGTTAAGAAAAGGCTCTCTCAAGACCACACAACCCTCACTCCTGGTTCCCATTCAAAAGATACCATTCGGGCAGGGGTGGGAGAGAAACATGCTCTGTCCCGGCATCTGCATTCGCTCACAAGCCTCAGCTAAAATAATAATCCATCTAACGGATAATTTTTGTGATGCCCTGAACTGATAAATACCGACACAACACCAAACCACGTCCGCTGTGATAGCAACTAAGTCAATATTTCCTTCTAAGAATATGTATTTGCTATTCCCAAAAGGTATTTAGAAATCATTTCAACACTGTGATGACTCCTAATCAAATGTGTAAGAGGTTCTTTATTCCTTTGCACCTATTACTGCTCTGAAGTATATGGTGGACACCTGTTGTTGTTGTTTTTTTACCATCAATGGCGGATTTATCTGCTTTTGAATATTGTTTTGATCCGATGTGTACTTTGTATTTTTACTGTTCTACTTGGTGTTCTGGTTGTGTTAAAGTTAAAAAATTATAAACAAAGTTAAAAAATATATGTATTTGGATTTTAGCTTCATTAAGAACACCTTTACCAAATTGGGGGGGGGGGGGGAACCGTGGTCACGCACGACCTCCGCTTGCAAAAGGTGCAAAAAAACACCCCCCAACCCGGAAGCTCCATAGCTGCTTTATTAACAGGCTGGCTCGGAAGTTTGGTCTGGGAGAAGTTTGTGACTCACTTAATCTTGTGAGAAGCCAACACGCTGACATATTCCGCCTCTGAAGGAGCGAGGATGAGCAGGCTGTTCCCGCGACTGCCAATCCGAGCCGTCCTCCCAATTCGGTGGATGTATTCGGCAAGAGAAGCTGGAGGATTATACTTCAAAAGGAGAAGGAAGGAAAGGGGTTGAAGAGGCGGGCGGGGCGGGGGAAAGAAGAAATTAACAGATCACGCAGGCGGTTAATTACGACAGTGCACTTTGATGGAGGCCGTTCGGAGAATCAGTTCTTACACCTTAACCCTCCCCCCTTCAACAAAGAAGAAAGAACGAAATTGCTTATCGGCCTCCATCACATTCATTCCCGCCAAAGCATCATTCAATGCTACAGCTATAACAAGTTTTTCTGACATGTGAATGTGACACATCGGCCAGGCTGAAGATAATAGGACAGTTTCTGCCGTCTCAGTGTCTCTCTTCACCATTTTCTTCCTCTAAAATAAAAATTCCATTCTCTGCAGGACTCATCCGTGACCCATTTGCCTCCCTCCTCAACGCGCAAGAGCTGTTTGCCATCGGCTTGGGACAAATAAGAAGCTGCAGGTGTTTCCTTAAAATTGTATCAGGGTTGAAAAGAGATTTCTGTTTGCTTAAAGCTATCGGTGCGAGCTATCCAGTTGCAAAACACCAACAGGCAACACTGAGAAAGGCAGTGTGTGTGTGTGTGTGGGGGGGGGCATTCACACATTACTTTTTGTGTGGACGGATGATATTTTAAGTGCGCACTTGAAAATGGGGAAGGCAAGAACCGTGCTTGCTAACATGTGTATCCATGTACGTGTACACTGGTCTACATTAATCACAGAACAGCCGTGCCCCAACTTGCATGGGTGAATGAGCCCGCACCCATTAAAATGCCACATGCAGAAATTTCATGCCATTCAACTGATCCCAAGCACCCCATTTTCCTACAGAACGGAATCTCAGCTTTATCTGCCAGTCCTCCCATGACGTCCATGTACGTGGGAACAGGGCCACAGTCCTGAGAAATCGGCAGCGTATGTTCAGTAGCAAACTGGGTTGGATACCAAGTGAAGAGCTCCTTAGGCTGACTGGGGATCAGGAGGTGCCAAATTGGCAAATCTCCCAAGAACCGTCTCCTTACTTCCTCTCCCTCCACCATCTTGGCCTCACTCAAAGGTTTGTGTAAATGCACGCTGATTAGACCTCGAAGAGCATTCTAGCACCAACACACCAACTAAAGCCAACAGGGGAGTCTGAGCACAGCACATGGGTTCAAGCCCCCTTCCCCTCCTGGAACTCCAGGAGACAATGTTGCTAGGCAACCACGCCGCACTGCATCACCTGGAACCAACAGATGCTCGGGGCCAAGGGCTGAAGCACAGCCCAGGGGATAACTTTGGAGGCTGGCGATGAAATCTAGCAGAGGCGGCCAAGTCTCAGCCACTCACATACCACCGGAAATCCCAATGCTTCGTCGAGATGTCTTATCGGGAACTACGTCTGTCGACTCGGGGTTGGGAAACTCGTGGAGGTTTGGGGTGGAGCCTGGGTAGGTCAGGTGGCCACAGAGTTCAAAGCTGCTGTTTTCTCCAGAGGAACCAGCCTCTGTACTCTGGAGATCAGTTTGCAACTCTGGGAGAACTTCAGGCTCCACCTGGAGGCCGCAAACCAAAGAGAGAGATCGTGGGCTGGAAGTTGAACGGGAAGCAAGCAACCGTGATGTATAGTGCCGAAAAAAAGGGGTTCTTCGCCAACTTGTACATTCTCTTTTCGGTATTCAGTTTACTGGAAGCCATTCAAACGCCATCGGCACCAACGATCCGTGCATATTACATCTCGTTTCGTGTATTCATCACACGAATGGATTTGATGGATGTGACTATGAGATATGACTAGAGTGTTGGCCAATGGATTGACATTTATTTATTTATGCTTTCGACTTGTATCCCGCTCGAACCCCGAGGGGTCTCTGAACGGCTTACAGTTACTTTTTTTATCCCTATCTATGGCCACACGTAGTCAGGGGTGGGGACTGCCCTACCGGCACCCAGTGGAGGGACTTGCTTTCTTTTTCCGGTTCGGCTTTTGTCGGCTCGGCTTCGGTTTGGCTCCTCTTCTTCTCCTTCTGGTGGTCTTCGGAGTCGGCTGTATTCGGTGGACCCATCTGGCGCGTGGTTCGCGTCAACGCGGCTCCGGCTCTGTCCATTTGGCTCCGCCGCGCCTGCACCTCTACGTCCTTTGCGTCTTCTGGCTCCGCCTCCGCCATCGTCCGATCCACCGCTGGTGTTGCGCCTCCTTGCCGCCACTGCTCGCCACTTCACTCGTCGCCACCGCCGCTCGTCATGCCGCCGCGGCAGCTCGCCGCCGCCGCTCCATCAGACCCCACAACGGAGGAGGGTAGCCCCTGCCACCTAGGGCAGGTACCCATTTATCTACTCGCTTTTTAAAAAAATGTTATTGCTTTTGAACCGGTGGGTGGGCGGGAGCTGGGACTAGGGCCAGGAGCTCACCCTGGCCGCTGTGGGTTTCGAACCGCTGTAGCAGCTGTTCGCAGCTGTTACCAGATGTATATTATACATTATACATTATAGAGGTATTTCAACGCTACCCACTTTGATAAAGGTATACACGAAACGAGATGTCATATGCACGGATCGTCGGTGTTGACGGCGTTTGAATTGCTTCCAGTAAACTGAATACTGAAAAAAAGAATTTACAAGTTGGTGAAGAACCCCCTTTTTTGGCACTATACATCACGGCTGTTTGCTTCCTTTCAACAATCCACCTGGAGGCTGGCAAACCAGGCAACCCAAACTCAAGTTAGTCTCTGCAATCCAGAGATGACACAGTCAGACTATTCCCGGGCTGCGGACTATTCTTCAGGCTGTGAGTGTAAATCATACACTTGAATGGTCCCTCATAGCAGGGGGAAACAAACCCCCCCTGCATATCCAAAACTCACTTGTCAAGGAAAAGGTTTCTCCATTCCATTCTACATTCTCCTAACTTTCTCCATTACACGCTAGCTTTCCAGCTGCAAGGTTACCTGTTGCTAAGGAACCATTCAAGACTGCAACCTTCCCTTCCTCTTGCCGAAATACAAAACGATCCAGTCCAGGAAAAGCTTCACCCTGTGATGTGCTGTTTATGAAGACCGGCCCTTTCTCATTCATTCAGACCACTTCTTTAGGTGTAAGGGTAAAGGTTCCCTTGCTCGAAAGCCAGTCGAATCCGACTCTAGGGTTGCGGTGCTCATCTCCGTTTCAAAGCCGAAGAGCCAGCGCTGTCCGAAGACGTTTCCGTGGTCATGTGGCCGGCATGACTAAACACCAAGGCGCACGGAACGCTTTAGGTGTACCCCTGGGTGAATGCGACAACCAGGAGCACCAGACAGACAGAGATGCTGGGAAGAGTGGGAATTGGCTGTAGCTTCGTGCTGGGCGTACGTTTTGTGGCAAACCCTCGTTTTGTGGCAAAACCTTGATATCTCTATTGTTTCTTCCTTCTAGACCAGGGGTCCTCAATCATTTTCAGTCCGTGGGCACCTTTGGAATTCTGACACAGTGCGGTGGGCACAGCCCCAAAATGCCTGCTGCAGCTTCCCTTCAGACACACAGTGAAGATCCTCGTGTTGTGATAAAAGCTGCTGCCAAAGCAACATCCTTTTTAAAAAATTTCCCCATCATTTAATACACGGTCTTATGATATAACCATGTATAAAACCGTTAACAGATTTACAAACACCGTATTGTTTTAACAGTCTCTTAATACAGTATCAGGCTCTTTCGAGAAGATGCACCGATAAAAAATAAATCATTTTCCTATATAAAGTTTTCTGGAATAATGCCCTTTTCTGTCATATACTTTGTAAGAGGAAACCAAATTGCCACAAATTTTGATTCATATTTCTTTGAGGGTGACACGTCGGTTGAAATTCTGCTCACAACAAAATGTTCCCAAATGTGATTTTTGCCAGGCTTTGTCTATCCATTGTGTCGCTATTGTGGTTCGCACGACTGATAAGAGAACGTGTATTGATTATGTTTTCTAAGTATTATTGTTTGGATCAGTCCATTTGCCCAAGAGTGGAACTTCGGGAAGAAAAGGCAAGTTTTCATCTGTTATTTGTTTCATCCGTTGAATCACTTGTCTCCAGAAAGGTTGTATGTATTTACAGGTCCACCAGTGGTGGAGGAAGTCTGCTTTATATCCAGTTTTTTCTGCAAGTCGGGGGGGGGGTGTCAAAGTCCTTTTTCATATGTTGCAAAATTGTGGGTGGTAAGTGCTGTCTCGTTATGATTTTGATCGTTTGAAAATGTATAATAAAGCAACATTCTTTAAAATCTGGCCAATCAGAAGCCTTGATGGGCAAAAGCTCCACCTGGCCGCGCCCACTTTCTGAAAGCACTTGGCGAGTGCCAGGAAAGGTGTCCACAGGCGCCACGGTGGGAACCCCTCTTCTAGACTGCATGTGGTTGTGAGCGGGCCTTTTTTTGTAGAAAAAGCCAGGCAGGGACTCATTAGCATAATAGGCCACACCCAACAGCAGAAACTCATTAGCATGTTAGGCCACACCCCTGACAGCACAGCTCATTAGCATGTTAGGCCACACCCCCATGGCTTCCCTTGGCTTGCCCGGGCAAGCTGGACCATGGACAGGCTGGGGAAGGCATGGGGAGGCATTTAAATGCCTCCCCGATCCTTCCAGGGCCCCCCTGGCCCCCCTGCCTCAGAGTTGCTGGGGGGGGGTCGCTCTCAAGGCCTTTCCTCTGTAGCCACGCACACACAGAGGTTTTGGCTGTCGTGGGCGTGGCCAACTCTGAAGCCAGCCGGAACTCCGTTCCTGCGCGTTCCTACCCAAAAATAGCCCTGGTTGTGAGAGTTTTGCAGGATGTGCTTTGGTGTGCCCAGCAGCCAAACTGTTGTCTTGGGGAAGCCAGGGAATGGGCCTGGGACCGTCTGCATGCCAAGCGGATACTCTGCCACTGAGCCACAGCACCTTACGGGGGACAAATTCCTCGCCATCCATTTTCTCCTTGTCATGACTATTCAGATCAACCTCTCCCTTCGCTGCCCCTGTTCAAGCCTACGAAGCTCCGTTCCAGGCAGGGGAGCTGCCTTCAGCCCTTGGTTGGCCTTTTGGTTGCTAGGATGTTCCAGACTTCAGGGCTCGTTTCTTTTCTCACCATCAAAGCTGGGCCAGCAGCTGCACTCCTACCGATGTCGTCTACCAAAGTGGTCTTCCAGCTCCGGGGCCCCCAGAATTACGCTGGTCCCCAGGCTTCAGAGATGAGTTCCCTGGGAGAACATGGCTGCTTTGGCAGGTGGACACACATCCCTGCCGAGGCCCCTCCCCTCCCCAGGCCCCACCCCCCAAGTCTCCAGGCATTTCCCAACCCAGAGGTGGCACCCCAGCCACAGGAGAGGGCAAGGACCATCTAACTGCAACCTGCCTGTCTCTCTCACATCTCTGCAAGCTTCTCGGACCAGCCTGTGCAACAACCAAGCCAAGCCGAGTCTTCTTGAAGAGCGGAAGCCCCCAACGGCTTCCAATAGCCTGCACAGCAGAGGCCCCATCCAAGGCCGTGCATGACGGGATGTGTGGACCTCTGGAGGGCAGCATGGAGGGGAGGCATGAGGAGCAGAAAGCTAGTGAGCACTTCAGAACATAAGAGAAGCCATGTTGGATCGGGCCAATGGCCCATCCAGTCTAAGTGGCCATCAGGAGGTCCACCAATGCGGCAAGAACTCCAGAAGCCCTCCCACTCTTGCCCCCCCCCCAAGCACCAAGAACACAGAGCATCAGTGCCCCAAATAGAGGGCTCCATCGAGACCTTGTGGCTAAGAGCCACACAGATGGACCTCTGCTCCATATGTTTATTCAATCCCCTCTTGAAACTGTCTAGGCTTGTAGCTGCCACAGCTTCCTGCGGCAGGGAATTCCACGCGTTAATTACTCTTTGGGGGAAGAAGGACTTCCCTTTTATCTGTTCTAAACCTACTGCTCATTAATTTCATGGAACGCCCACGGGTTCTTGCACTGTGAGGAAGGGCGGAAACTACTTCTTTCTCTGCCTTCTCTGTCCCATACATAATTCTGTAAACCTCTATCATGTATCTCTTTCCTTAGGGAACAGTGGAATGCCTGCTATTGATGGGCAGGATGGGACTCTGGAGAGACGGCTGGTGTGTTCCAGGGACTTTGGGATGTGTGTGCGCACAAGCCATCTTGAGGTGCAGACACAGCCATGCAGCCCCCAAGGTCACTACTGAATGACCCAGAGTCAGTGGAGGCAAATGGGCTTGGCCCACGCCGGAACACTGTCCCTGGAGGCAGGCGTTTACTTTCTCCGTAAGACTGACCAGCAGCCTCTCGCTTCTCTGGGAGAAAGTATAAGGATTGCCGATGGGAGGAGGGAGAGGGGCCACACCTGCCTCTGGTCTTGGTGACTCCAGGTTCTCTTGCACTGTCTTGACCGTGGCAGATTCTTTTCCTCCCGTTGAACTGACCGGCAGACCCAGATTCCGCAGAGCAAAACTGTGCAATGAGTGTGGAAATCCGGGCCACACAATGCTGTGCCACCAACTTCTGCCCGGTGTGCACATATCACAAGTGGAGAGATTCCATGCTGCAGGAGGAACGGCCCACGTACCAGAACCACAGGGACAGGGGAGCCCTCTCCATTTGCCCTTCTAGCAGGGCCAGAGAATGTACCTGGCAGTTACCCTATAACACCTCCGGGCTGCACTTCTGCAATGCCGAGGACTGACGGGTTAATCACTTCACACTCACATGTATTTCAAGTGCAGGATCAAAGCAGAAGACTTACCTGAACAATCCAGGTGACCTGCGGGAGGTCCAGTCCTCGAGCTGCGACGTCCTTTGAAACAGAAGAAAAAGAATGATTAAAATGATTTTTACGAAATCATTCTACTGAAGTGACAAAGAACTGTTTGGAGGACCTTGAGACTGGCTCCCTAGAGGGGGGGATCTGACGAAGGGAGCTTTGAATCTAGCCAAAAGCTCCTGCCCTGGAAATCTTCTCGGTCTCTCAGGTGCTGCGGGACTCGAATCTGGCTCTTCTGCTGCAAGACCAACACGGCCACCCTCTGAGACAAGCTTCCGAGAGTAACTGAGAGAGCACAAGCAAGCGAGCCAAAGCACGATTGATTTAAATTCATTTATACCCTGCCTTCCTCCCCAAGGGGGACCCAAAGCAGCTCACAGCCTTCTCCTTCATTTTATCCTCACAACAATCTCCCTGTGAGGTAGGCTAGCCTGAGACTGGCCCAAGGTGAGCTTCCACAGCACGAGTGGGGATTTGAACTGGGATCTTCCAGATGCTAGCTTGACACTCTTAAGTACTACACCACACTGGCTTTCAGCATATGCTACATCCCCTCCTCCTGCCCTGCCCTGGATAGCCCAGGCCAGCCTGATCTCGTCAGATCTTGGAAGCTAAGCAAGGTCAGCCTTGGCTAGTATTTTGGATGGGCGACCTCCAAGGAATACCAAGGGTGAAATGCAGAGGCAGGGAGTGGCAAAACCACCTCTGAAACATCTCTTGCCTTAAAAACAAGTCTCGCTCACCACCAGTGCTCCCTCTAAGCTGAGTTAGTGTGAGCCAGCTCACAGTTTTTTAGCCTTTGGCTCACACATTTTTGTCTTAGCTCAGGAAGGATGGCTGCAGAGCAGACTAATTTATGCAGCAGCCAAATTGCTCGCTCACAACTTTAATGCCAGTAGCTCACACAGTAGAATTTTTGCTCACAAGACTCCACCGCTTAGAGGGAACATTGCTCACCACCTAATGGTGCATAACACTTAAAGAGCTAGAACTTCTGGCTGCCAGACAGTCTTAGGGTCGCCTGGCTATTCCACACACAAATCCATATGATAATTATTAATTATTACATCTCCTCCAGACTTGCTGTTTAATCTGAACTGAAGGAGGGGAGGGATTGTAGACTGGTTTTACATTTGGTACAAGTTAATACTCCCCCCCCCTTACTATTCATTCCCAGGGATACAACTGCAATACTATTCAACTTGTGTGCATTTGCAATGACACGAGGCTGGATCCCAGGAAATACTTTTCTTGTGTCTTTTGATTTCCTCTTTGAAGTAAAATTAAACGTGGCTTCAATAATATATTTTGCAATTGGACATCGCATTTCAAATTGTTGCTTAAACACAATTTTTCCTTTATTCCTTAACACCTCTCCTGTTTCCAGGGGTCGTTTAGTAGAAAAAGAGCTAGGGGAACTCATTAGCATAAATCATTAGCATATGCCACACCCCCTGACATCACCGGAAGTGAGTCATAAGGCCACACACCCCGCCCCCAACGGTCCC